>NC_085024.1:19650947-19739968 GCF_963692335.1 Osmerus eperlanus
GACTTGGGTATAATGAATTATGCTGAAAAGTACAACAACCAACAATACTAACCTAGAAATGGATATTACCAATAAACCAGAAGGTTCATGCAGGTTCATTGATAATATAAGTTGAAGTGACTAACAGTTAAGATCTCTTTGTGGTAGCACTACAAAAAAGAGATGAAGCTATGAGACAAACAAGTAAACAAACCCTCACATTCAAAAGGATGGCTGCTTACTGTCGGTTGATAAAAGGCAGTTACAAACTGTCAATGTGGAGTCTCCTTGTAAACGTTTAAAAGTTCAACATAAGGATTCCTCCATGTTTCAAGCCCCAACTGCCCTTCTCAACCCAACAAAATTACACTTAACCAAAATAGGCTGGTTTATCTTGGTATCCATTTATCAAGGTCAATTTGAGACTTGGCACTGGGAGAGGGGAGAAAGAGGGAGGCAGGTGGTTGGGCGTTTGCGGGCATGGAGCAAGGGGATGGAGAGGAGGGGTGAGGGAGAAGGGACAGGAGGGGCATGAGGTTATACTGATAAAGGACGGATGTATAAAAGTCAGAGGAAAAGAGTGCCTCAGTCCACTTTGGGTGAAAAGAAAACGTGTCAACGGCAGGATGATTGGCTTGATTGTACTTGCACTCTTGGGTGCTGCAGGTAAAACACACTCTCTCACTCAAAGGCAGACACACACACACACACACAAATCTTGCCTGCAGAAGCAACAGGTGAAAACACGCAATGCGATTAAGGATGCTATTATCACACACAGTGAGAGCAATTACCGTCTCAATTTGTTTTATATACATCACAGCATGCCCCTCACAACCGTGTCTTTCATTTCAGTTTCTACTTCACGTCTCCCTTTCTTATGTCCCTCCATCTTTTCCTCTCTGCCTCTCTGCCTCCCTGCCTCTCAGCCTCAATTCCGCTGAACGACAGGATCGTGGGGGGGTATGAGTGTGAGGCTCACTCTCAACCCTGGCAGGCGTCTCTCAACATCGGCTACCACTTCTGTGGAGCCTCGCTCATCAACGACCAGTGGATCATATCTGCTGCCCACTGCTGGATAAAGTGAGTACTATTGGGACAGAGATGTCTCGATTATATTTGGGCGCAAGTAGCCTTTCTCTCTCTCTCTCTCTCTCTCTCTCTCTCTCTCTCTCTCTCTCTCTCTCTCTCTCTCTCTCTCTCTCTCTCTCTCTCTCTCTCTCTCTCTCTCTCTCTCTCTCCTCTCTCTCTCTCTCTCTCTCTCTCTCTCTCTCTCTCTCTCTCTCTGTATCTCTTCCTCTCTCTCTCTCTCTCTCTCTCTGTCTCTGTATCTGTCTCTCTCCCTCTCAGTCCACCTCCCTTTCCCTCACTTCACATATCCTCTGTTTTACTCCATTTTTTCCCCATGTCCATCTCTCCTTCTTCCCCACTCTCCTTCTTCTCTCAGTCCATTTGCACAGATCGCCATCCTGGGGGACCATCACATATGGCAACATGAGGGAACCGAGCAGTACATGTCTGTGGATGCCATCTACTGGCACCAAAGCTACAACTACCAGACCATGGACCATGACATCATGCTGATGAAGCTGGCCCACCCAGTTACCCTCAACAAGTTTGTCCAGCCCATCGCCCTGCCCAAGGCTTGTCCTAAGGCAGGGGAAATGTGTGTGGTGTCTGGTTGGGGCAACATCTATACAGATTCTGGTATGTCAAGAGATTGGATAGGCCAAGGCAAGGCTTGGCAAGGCTATGCTGGGCTGGGCTACATTAAGCAATAGCGTGGTCTTGAAATTAATGTTTACATTGAAAGGCTTTATTCTTAAATTGATGCATTCTTTTCATTCACCTGATGAAATCTCTCTCTCCTTCCTCAACACTCCTCATCACTCTCCACCAACTGGTTCTTCTCTGGCTAGTCTTCAATCCGTTTAACCTGCAGTGCGTGGACGTCCCTATTGTGTCTAAGGAGGACTGTGACATCAACTACCCTGGTCAGATCTCAGACACCATGCTGTGTGCCGGCTACCCAGAGGGGGGCAAGGACTCCTGTCAGGTAGGTGACATACACCTTTGCCACCTACTGTCGAATCTGTTGTGTGCCATATAGTACAGGCACCCGACACAAAAAGTGGACAATCCACAGGTGATCATAATG
Source organism: Osmerus eperlanus (assembly GCF_963692335.1). NCBI lineage: Eukaryota > Metazoa > Chordata > Actinopteri > Osmeriformes > Osmeridae > Osmerus > Osmerus eperlanus. The sequence goes on from NC_085024.1 coordinate 19,653,085, forward strand.
TGCATAGAATAGCAAAAGGATTGAAAGGACTGTTGGTGTGAGGTTTAAATCTTTCATGTTTACTCTCCTCTTCCCCTTCCTCCTCCTTTTCTTACATCATTCCTGTCTCTCACTATCCTCCAACCCTCCAACCTCCATCCCTACTACCTCCATCCCTCCATCCCCCCTACCTCTATCCCTCCAACCCTCCATCCCTCCATCCCTCCATCCCTCCTACCTCCATCCCTCCATCCCCCCTACCTCTATCCCTCCAACCCTCCATCCCTCCATCCCTCCATCCCTCCTACCTCCATCCCTCCATCCCCCCTACCTCCATCCCTCCAACCCTCCAACCTCCATCCCTCCAACCTCCATCCCTCCATCCCTCCATCCCTCCATCCCTCCATCCCTCCAACCCTCCATCCCTCCAACCTCCTTCCCTCCCACTTTGTGTTGTTCTCCTGTCCTCCTGCCAGGGTGACTCTGGAGGCCCCCTTGTATGCAATGGTGAATTGCAGGGCATAGTGTCGTGGGGCTATGGCTGTGCCCAGCCTGACTACCCCGGGGTGTACACCAAGGTCTGCGCCCTGCTGCCATGGATCAACGAGATCCTCACTAGCTACTAGACTGTAGCTAGTACCTTTCCCATCACGGAACACGGGTAGAAAGAAAAAGAAAAGGGGAGATAAACAGAAAGAGAGAGAGAGAGAGAGAGAGAGAGAGAGAGAGAGAGAGAGAGAGAGAGAGGGAGAGAGAGAGAGAATGGGTGGGGGGATTTTTATCCCATATTCAAGGAAATATCTGAGGAACTCCAGGTCAATAAAACAACTGTTTTTTTGACTCAGTTTATGTCTGCATTTATTTTTTCAGAAAAAAAAAACATTTTCAAATGTATTTACACCCATCTCTTTCCTTGTTACTCCAGTTCGACACATTATAATAGTATTGTCTGATACATTCATGAAACTGCCTAATTTAAGAATGACCAATATAGTAGTATAAAAAAATTATATATATACTGTATTTTAAAGAATATCCTCAATCCATCAAACGACCAGTGCAGTCATACATACAGTACAAGTCAAACTATTCTTGTTGACTCTAGAGCAACAACATGGTTTAGAATTGTCTCCCTTGCTGATCTGTTGGAGAGGTCCCAGGGCCTGAACACTGCCCTGATCTGCTCCACATCTCCTCTTCTGATTTTCTCTCTCTTGACTGCAGGAAGCTTTATACACCTGATGGAGAGAATAACACAGATAAATTAATAGACTTAAAAAAGTGCTTTTTACACATGGGGACAGTGACAGGGACAGATAGGATCTAACGCTGAATCTAAACTCAACCAGGTCCAGACACTGGTCCTTACTTGAATAATGTGTAAGGCCTTTGAGAGACGTCTTCCAAGAAATCACCAAAAGCTTTTTTCCGAAGCAACGGTAGGTCTCCCTCTAGTGTTTCCATCAACTGCTGAAGATCATACTCATTGGCCCCATGGGTGGATACCAGGAACACTCTGGGATCCTTTACTTTGGCCTGGAGGTGAAACAGACAGTCCCTCCTCATCCGGTTCAAGACAGAAGGTGCTGTGAAGTCACACTTCCTGCTCTCAGACAACAAGTCGTTGTCAACCTTAGACCTCACAAGGTAGAAGGGCCTGTGTCTTCTCAAGATCTCGTCCACGAGATACATGCAGTTCTCTTTCGTCCTGTCAGAAAACACAATGACAAACAGATCATAAAGGTCCATGTTCATTTTCTTGATGTAATTCTTAGACTTGAATGAAGGTGTTCCCATTCCTGGAAGGTCCCAAAGTCTGACATAGGGGTGTTTGGGATGAGGGTACATGGTTGGTGTCATTGTGGTCTCTACTACTCCAGTGGGCGCCCCTTCTTCACATTCAGGACTAAATCCAAGCAGGACATTTACCAAGGAGGATTTCCCCACCCCTGACTCTCCCATTATGGCAATGTCCACCATGAAATGGTCAAAGACCTTCAGAGCAGTCTGAGACTGAACAGAGACACGCTGTGCTTCCTGAAATTCAAGTTCTTTCGGTGATTTCTCGAAATCTTCCTTCATAACATTCTCCATTTTGAATAATAAAAGATTGCCAGTTCTTGTCGAAACTGCAAGAAGCACAGACTGGTTCAGCCTCTACTTGGGATATGTTTCTTGTACTGCAAAAGCTCAAATGTGAAACCCATTGCCAGTGGCGCAGGAAGGGAGGTGCTGAGGGTGCTGCAGTACCCCCTAGCTGCAGGAAGGAAAAAATAAATAAAGGTGTTAGTAATTTTTTAAAATTAAATATATATATATTATATATTAAAACGATATAATAAATAATTTTGCTTTGGGGAAGAAAATAGACGTGGGGAAAAATGTCTTTGCTAGTTTTTAGCTATCACAGGCATGCATCTTGCTATATGGGGTTCACGGAAGTTGTTACTTGCTAACGGATAAAGAAGAACGTGAACGAACATGGGCCAATTAGAACTTTTTGTGTGTGAGCGAGCGCTAGTGAGCGAGAGACCGAGAGTGTTCATGTTCATGTCCGAATTTTTATTTTCCATATGCAATATATATATATATATGCTTATTTTTTCCCCATGCAAATACTGTAGCCTAGATTATAGACAGTACCTCAGCTCTCCTACTCAAAATACCTTCCAGCGCGCCTGCCCATTGCATGCCCCAGATACCTTATAACTGCCAAACCTGTTGAGCAACACAAACATTGTAATTGCTGTTCGAAAGACCATGATAAAGGAATCCATGCCACTTTTCTTATTTTATTTTATTTTATTTTACATAAAATGAAAATAAATGAAAGAAATATGGATTATTGTAGATTAACAGTGCAGATGTAATGACACTAATGTCTGATAAAAGAAAACATGGCATGTATTGCTTCAGAATGTCCACAAATACTTACATGTTCAGGTAAAACAATACAATCAAGAAACAGAAACAGTAAACATGACAGATATGATGTGATGATTGTGTAGTTTACGTGTACCGTTCTGTACAAAATGTCAACAAATACTTACATGTTCAGGTAAAACAGGTAAAACATAAAACATTTCCAAGTTCAGTTGCAAATTATAAAACCTTTTCATCTTTGTGTAGAGATTGTACACATGAAAAAAGTCCCAGATGTACTTAATTATACATGACAATACACATTTTAATAAAGTTAACTATCAATGCTATATGTCAAATAATACATAATTAACTATTCTGTCATTTGCCTCTTTGTTTTCTGTTATGTAACAAAGAGTTACAGAGTTATTTAATGAAGTTACAAAAGAGGGCAAAGTGGCATAGATTGAATAAGGGCTGCCCTCTTATGCTCTGACAGGTTCTCCATCAGTGAATCAATTAGTTTCCGAAAATCATACTTTTCCAGCTCAAATGAAGAGATTAGGTAAACATCCACATTCCCAATTCTGCTCAAGTTGTCCTGACAGCTCAACCGGATCTTGTTGAGGACTTCATCCTCATTGAAGTTTTTTTTCCTGGACTCTGCACTGATGTCATGATCAATCTTCGAACGTACAAAGTAAAACATCTTCCTCCTCTTCTCGATTTCTTTGGCCAGCATCATGTCATTCTCTTTGAACCTCACTGCTCCGATGAAAATAAAAATGTCATAAATCTCAAAGTTGACATCTCTCAAATATTTTTTTACTCTGAATTTTGGGGTTGCAGTGCCTGGCAGATCCCATATGAACACGTTCGACATGGAGGGGTGGGTGTATCTCGTAGGTCTCTTGATGATTTCAGTCACCCCAGTTTCTGCAGCTCCCGTTTCCTCATCCGCGATCCCCAAAAGGGCATTTACGAAAGTCGATTTTCCTACTCCGCTTTCACCTGTCACAGCCACGTTTATAGTTACATCCTCCGTCAAGTTCTGCTTCTTTCTTGCTTTAGATGCAATCTCCTCTACTTTGGCCCTAATATAGATCCTCGACTCTTTGATGACACAGGGTTCTTCATATACGGCAGCCATGGTGATCCTAACAATTAACTGTGTGGAAAGAGTCCGTTTTGGACATGAATATGGAAAAACCTTCTTTGATATTGTCTGACGAAAAGTGCAGGTCTAGTAGTTTAGAGGTTTTGCATTTTAGCATTACCAGTATAATGGCAGGTATCCTGAAGTAAAAAAGTTCTAACTTAAATAACTAAACAAAGTAATCTGTCTTTAATCACATCTTAATCAAATGATATGTTGTAACAGCTAAGCATTTAAAGGATATAAAACTTACATGGTTATTATTCCTTCAGTTGTTGAACTATACTACGCTACTCCCAACCGCCACCTCTGAACACACTGTAGCAATACAAACTCATTTAAAGCCTGAAGAACAAGTGCAACTAAGCTGGAACATTCCAACATTGCTTTAGCATTCTGGAATGTAGTACTGCAGGTGTTTTTTAATGCCAAGAAAGCCAATCATTCTTGAAGTTGCCTGGGGAACGTTTAGAGCAGATGTGAATAGGAGATGTTATGGTGTTATCTCAATATAGTATTGTAATAGCATTACTATAAATAAACTGGTTATTTATTATCCTATGATCTACAAAGTCACAAGATGTGGGGTAATACCTAATATAGATAAAGATACATTGTCTCGGTTGGACAATGTAGCTTGTGTGTGTCGTTATAGCCTATCGTAGGCTTAAGTTGGGTTGTGTGTTTGCACTACTCAATCATCGTTCCGCGGCGTTTTCCATTTACATTTTTCCACAAAACAGCCATTTGAAACATGAATTATTGATCAAAACGATGTTATTTTATTGATTTGTCATGGCTAGCACTATATGTAATATATGTACTAGAGTGTACATTCTTTAAAAAAGTACACAGGATTATATTTAATTTGATCATATTTACTAATTTGAGACTGTCAGGTGCTGTGTTGAAATGAGTAGGCCTATATTTCAGTCTTCCGTTTTATTTTCAAATATCTTCAGAACAGGTTATCTGTGTCATGGTTTATTTCAGATATAAATGATAACAGTCTTGCAAACATTCTTTAGAAAGTGACAGATAATACATCCAACTTTGTCACTTGTGCCAAGTAACAAAATAATGGAAAAAATAATGATGACATATACCTATCATGATTAATGAATGTTTAGTTTTTATTTATTACCCAACACCTTTAATGGGTTGAAAAGAAACAAATAAGAAAATGCATTCAGTACATAATATCAGAAAATGCTTACATGTTCAGGATAAAACCACATTTCCAAGTTTAGTTGCAATTTTTATTTTTTTTATCTTAGTGTAGATATTATACACATATTACAGAATTGTTATATTTACTTAATTAAACATGAAAATACAAATTTTATTCTAAAAAAACAAGTTACCAATCAATGCTATGATCTGTGAAATTATATTTAAATGAACGATTGAGAAATAGTAGCCTAATAAAAGTTACAATTATTTAATTAATGTAGCCTATCGAAATGACACATGCGTTTGTGAACATGGTAGAAATTGGTATTAAAAGACAACGATTTTTACATTAGCCTACGAAAGGAAGTTTTTTACATCATGCTCACACAAAGCACATACCCTCTTCGCTCGTGCAACTGAAACAAGCGCCGCAGTGTCGCGTCTCATTTTTCGAAAGAAAGTGCAATAGCGAGCACAGCTTTAGCGTCATCAGTCATTTCTTTAATTCCTTCCTGCAAAAGGTGCAATGTGGTAGTAAATGAAATTCCCATTGCTGCGAGACTTCCAAGGCCTAAAATGCCGCTTAACACAACCTCAAACGCCTTGGCTGTTATCACGGACCTATTGGCAAACATTCCAACCACCACCCTTTCGTTAATTCCGTTAGCGAAGCGAGAGGTCATTGCTATCCTCAGCTCTCTTTCTGGCTTGTTGATACGGGTAGCGATCCTTTTGATGGATTCTGCATCCAACCCAAAGGAAACATGGGCCTTCTTTAGGAACCCCTGCATAACGCCAATCTCACAACCCACCGAGAGGCCTGGGATGGCGATGGCCGCAGACGTGGCAGCCGCAGCAGCCACGGCGAAGGCAATTTTGTAGAGCTCCCTCTTTTTTTGTTCTATCATTGGTAGAGAGCAAGCTGGCATAGATTGAACAAGAGCCGACCTCTTATGGTCTGACAAGTTATTAATCAGTGAATCAATTAGTTTCTGAAAATCATACTTCTCCAGTTGACATGTAGAGATTAGGAAGACATCAGGGTTTCCAATGGTCCTTAGATTGTCCTTACAGCTCAACCGGATCTGGTTCAGCACCTTTTCCTCATTAAAGTTTTGTTTCCTGGCCTCTGCGCTGATGTCGTGATCAATCTTCGAACGTACAAAGTAAAACATCTTCTTCCTCTTCTTGATTTCTTTGGCCAGCTTGAGGTCATTCTCTTTGAATCTCACAGTTCCAATGATAATGAAAAAGTCATAAGTCTCAAAGCAGACGTCTTTTAGATAGGTTTTGGCTTTAAAGTTTGGGGTCCCAATCCCTGGCAGGTCCCAGATAAACACGTTAGTCATGGAGGGGTGGGTGTATCTTGTAGCCATCATGGTGGTTTCAGTTACCCCAGTTTCTGCAGATCCTATTTCCCCTTCCCTGACCCCCCTAAGAGCATTGACCAAAGTGGATTTTCCTACTCCACTTTCGCCTGTCACAGCAATGTTAAGAGTGACATTATTCATCAGGTCCAGCTCCTTTTTGGCTGTCTCTGCACTTGCATTTGGTCTGGTCATAATACAGCTCTTCAACTCATCCAGGAAACAGGGATCGTCATATATTGCATCCATGGTGATCCTGACGATTAACTGTATAGAAAGAAAAAGCGTTTGACATTAACATGGACATTTTTTATTTTATAATGTCAGAAAAGTTCAGGGTATAGTAATAGAGGTTTTTTATTTATTTAACATTTCCAGTAATGTCAGGTATCCTGAAGAGATGACCCCTACCCCAACCCCCAGCACACACACACCCCCAGCACCACCACCCCCCCTCCAAAAAAAGGAAAATGTCCAACTTAAAGCACGTCATCTGTCTTCAACAACTGATATGTTGTAAACAGCTAAGCATGTAAAGAATATGAGACTTAAATGGTTATTATTCCTTACCTTCAGTTGTTGAACAAGAGGCTTCACTAAACTGCCACCTCAACACACTGTAGCACACTGAACAAGTGCAACTAAGCTTGAACATTCCAACTTTGCTTTAGCATTCTGGAATGTACTGCAGGAATTTTTGTAACACCAATAGCGACAACTGTTTTGGAAGATACCTTTTTTTTGTGATCAGGGGCGTCGAGGTGGCGGGGAAAGTGGGACTGACTACCAAGGGCCTTAATGGGGAGTGGGCCCTCGGAAACCTTGAAATGAACATTTGTTGAATTTAAAAAATGATTTAACCAAAATAGGATGGGGGGGTTGCAATCTCTTCATGGGGCCCAACATTTATAGCGGCGCTTCTGGTTGTGAGTAGGTAATGGTAGGCAATGGCAGTGATGTCAATAATGGACTGTAGTATCATTCCTGTATGAACTATGTCTTAATTATCTTGCCAAGAAAAGCATCATATAGTAACCAAAGTTATAAGCTGTTAGTATGTAACACTGTAGATAATGGCGGGATGAGAGAGATGAAGGGAACTCCTTGTATTTGATACATCAAGGCAGATGAATGGAAGCTAACAACGATTGATGCTACTTTTAACCTTTTTGTGTTGGTTTACTATTCTCACGTTGATTGTAAACAAGCGTATTGATTATTAACTATGTTAATATGTGGCACATATGGCATGGTTTTGTAGTGCAAGTTGCTAGTGCAATTTACACTGCCACCTCGCAGCAAGAAGGTTCTGGGTTCGATTCCGCTTGGGGTCTGTTGGTGCTAAGGTGGGCTTTTCTCCCGGGTACTTCTGTGTGAAGTTTCCATGTTCTCCTTGGGGGAACCCATGTGCTCACATGGGTTCTATAAAAGAAGCCCAAAATAAAAACATTCTGCTGTATTATTGAGCATTACAGCAGCTATACATAATCATTGTGAATGGTCAATGCTATTGAATTGAGTTGATTACTGCGATAAATAACCCAATACTTATTGTGCAAAAGCATAATAATAGTAATACATTTTATTTGTATTGCACTTTATATTACAGCAATCACAAAGTGCTACAGAGCATATAATAATGCAAATAAAAAATAATCAAAGTTAATAATTACAATTTAAAAAAAGATCAAGGTCAATAAATAGTTAAAAGGAAAACCTATAAAATACATTTAGTAAAAAGCTTTTTTTTAAAGATGTTTTTAGGTTTCGTTTAAAAACATCTGTAGTCATATTATACAGTATTGGAGAAGTGAACTTTCATTGTGTAAGTCTTATGAGCTGGAACTTGACAAAAACAAGACATGCAGGTTGAAGGGAAGGCTTTCGGTAAAGTTCTCATCTAGGGCATCAAAAGTACCACAACTGGGTGTGCAACATTCTCGACATTAGACCAAAAATTCTCCTGGTACAGTATTTTGGCATGACATCCCATAACTTACAGTTATTGCTCTTCCTTGTTTAGTCTGGAGAGACTTTTCTAAAGTGGAATTTCGAAAACGTATTAAACTTGAGGGGTTATTTTGGGAATAACTACACGTTTTCAAATAATTAGTATGCAGGCCGACAGGGCTACAAATGGATTGTTTAAAGAATGTGCTCCATCACAATGTTTTGTCGATGAATGCAGAGGTACAAAAAGAAGAAGTGGCTTCACAAGGGCTGTTGCTCAAACTTGCTGAGAAGAGTTGCTAAATTCCGTGATTTTTCAAAGTTGGAAACTTCCCATGGGAATTTATGGGAAATAACAGAAATATTTGGGAGTTAACGGGAATTTTTGGGAATAAACTGAAAAAACGTGTTGCAGCATAATCTTGATTAAAACAACCAGATTTAATACAAATTAAGTTGAATTTCTATGCTGCACATTCCTCAATGTCACGTGCACACGTGTTCACGTGCACACAGCACACTACATACTGAAGGGCTATTGGGACACACCCCTTGCATGCCCTGTGCATTCCTCCATCACATGCAGAGATAATTTCTAGAATGCTGCACAATACAGCAAGACTATTGAAGCCACACTACTACATTTAAACCCAAAGATTACATTCAGTCAAACCATTTTCTTTTCAAAGAAATAATGAATTTAAGTTCTGCTAAAAAATAAATCAAAATAAAAAAGCACTGGTCAAGCACTAGAATAATTCCTACCTATGTCCAAGATAGGTCTTTGTCTGTGTATGGTCTGAGGACACAGATACAGACATATGCTTACATTTATTTGCACAAAGGTTGCGTCAACTCAGTTTCACAAGTGAATCATTTCATATCATACAACTCTGTTAAGCGCGCAGACAAACACCCGAAAGAGCAGGGGCACAGACTTGCCAATGGCATAAAGCAAACTCACATTCATGAGAGCTCAGGAAAGAAAGCTCGCAAGCAGAGACCGTAGAGAAAGTGCATTAAGGACACCTAGCGTGCTCTCCTAGATTCCCCTGCTCTTAAATTACACCTGCAGTTTTCATAACATACTTCTGATTGGTCTACAAATAAGAACTTCTTGAAGGACTAATTTCAGCGAAGACACTTTTCATCTGTTATAATAATTAAGCCAAACACCCTTTGGCAATGGAGATACTTATAAATATTGGTCATGAGAAAATACATGAGACAAGTCATTGTTTTTTTTTTACACTTTATTTGTAAAGTGTAACTGTGCTGGAGGTCTGTTGCTGGGATCAGACTTAGTTGCTGGCCATTGTGCTGGTGAGCCAGTCGTTGAAGATGCACACCTGAAAGTGGAGAGAGACACGTTAGTGGGTGTTATGTGAAAACAATCATTCACAATTCTGACTCATCTCCGATGAGCTTTACTGGCCTCTGCAACATTTTTATTATTCTAACCTCAGGTCTAACCATGTACAATTAGCATACATAACTAATACGTATTTTTGATTAATTGTTTTTATCTATCAAAGGCCGACAAATAGAGATTCATGAGATTGCCTCCAGCAATAAATACATTTATAAATATCCACCACTGAATAAAAGCCATCACATCCAGTTACGTGAATTATTACTCAAACTAACAAACAGCATGAAGAACGTTTTGTCCAGTCTCACCTTGGCGTAAACACCGGGGTTATCCCTCACGGCACAGCCGTAGCCCCAGGACACGACACCCTGGAGCTCACCGTTGCAGACCACGGGGCCACCGGAGTCACCCTGAGAGAGAGGGAGAGGGAAAGGAAGAGGAAAAGGCAACATGAGAAGGAATCTGAATTCAAAAGTTTTAGGCCTTCATGACACTTGTGATTTTGTGAGACCATTAGTTGAGCAACAGCAGCCTCTACAGATTCATGTTGCTCATCACAGTACCTGGCAAGAGTCCTTGCCTCCCTCCAGGTATCCAGCACAGAACATGGCGTTGGTGATCTGGCCAGGGTAGGAATTGTCACAATCCTCAAAGGAAAGGATGGGGATGTCCAGACACTGCAGCTTGTCGCCATTAGCAGCTGTTAGATGTTACCGTGACAGTAAGAAACACAAGGAGAAAGAGGTAGATATTGTTAAGTCAGTTACACACAATATTAAGTTATCTGTTAATACCGGACATAAACAGCCTGTAACCCAAAATCACAATACCATGGTGGTCCATACTCACAGGAGCTCATGGTGTTGCCCCAGCCAGAGACTTTGCACATGGTGCCAGCGGGGGCACAGCTGGAGGGCAGAGCCACGGGCTGCACAAAGGCGTTGAGGGTGGCGGGCTTGCTCAGCTTGATCAGCATGATGTCGTTGTTGATGTTGTAGGAGCTGTAGTTGGGGTGACGGATGACTTGGGCAGAGCTGATGAACTGCTCGTTACCCTCGTTCACTCTGATGTGGTGCTCCCCAAGACGAACCTCCACACGACTGAAAGAGAGAGAGAGATGCATAAGAAACAGTCAATGTTTTTCCCCCCAAAATTATAGGATTGCATTTACAGTAAAGTTGCAATCCATGTTAGAATGGGATGCTGGTAGAAAGCAGAGCTCATGTCAACATGGGGGATACTTACGACTTGTAACAGTGAGCAGCAGACACAACCCAGTTCTCGTTGACCAGGGAGCCACCGCAGAAGTGGTACCCAGAGTTCAGAGACACCTGATGGGGCTGGGAGTAGGGCTTGCACTCATACCCTCCGACGATCTTGTCCTCCTCCGTGGCAACTGAAACCAAAAGAAAGTATTATAATAATAGTAAACTATTCTATTTTCATCACTGACTGAGTTTACATGCAGTGTCTTGATGACATATTTAACTGTCTGTTGAGGAGGGTGCTGGGTGGGAAAGATTTACTCACAAGCAGCTCCGAAGAGCAGAACGAAGACCAGAGACCTCATGGTTGCTGTGTGATGCGGTTGATGAGAGGTCCAGACCTGCCCACCTGCTTTATATACACGGACAGACACGCTGTCACAGCTCCGGGACAACCTCATTGGTCAGCAGGGGGCCAGTCAGCGGAAAAAGGATAAGATTAGGTGATTCCTTATCAGAATGCGTCCATGTGTGTGTTCTAGCTACACAAAAACAGGTCACCATTGGAACTGTCTGATACGCTGATCTGTTTTTGAAAGTTAGAGATTCAGAGCATTTGACTTTTTAGTTAAAGCACTGTACTTTTGTTTTTTACTGTTTAAATTCTGTTATTGTTTGTGTTCATGTTCAGTTACAAATGTAATGATATGCCATTATTTGAATGTGAATGTTATACTTGCCATGTTCTGCTAATGCACTGTGATCATGTACCTTATTGACATAATGCTTGTAAGACTATAAGTTGTTTTTCGGCCATTTCTCAGTCACCTCATAATATACATGTAAGTTAATTTTACATTTCTTCATGTACACTCAAACGTTCAAAAGATTATATATAGTTGTGAAATTTAGACAAAGCTGTTCTAATACCTTGAATTTCTAAAAGAATACCCCCAAAAAAACATATATTCCAAATGCTTTATTTATCATTAGGATTCAATCTCTATGACAAAAGGTGGAATGATGTAGAGTTGGACATCTGTGATGGTTTTGGGCTGAGATCAGACTTAGTAACTGGCCATGGTGCTGGTGAGCCACTCGTTGAAGAGGCACACCTGAAAGTGGAGACAGACACACATTAGTGGATGTGGCTGACGGATATTGATGGAATGAAATAAATACAAAACTTCTTCTTCAGTCTCACCTTGGCGTAAACACCGGGGTGATCCCTCTCGGCACAGCCGTAGCCCCAGGACACGACACCCTGCAGCTCCCCGTTGCAGACCACGGGGCCACCGGAGTCACCCTGAGAGAGAGGGAGAGAGCAACATGAGATAAAGAAGGAAATGAATGGGCAGATAGATGTTAGTTTCAAACTAGATGACATCTCTATATTGCATTACTGGGAGGTCAGAGATGCACACACCTGACAAGAGTCCTTGCCTCCCTCCAGGTAGCCAGCACAGAACATGGCATCGGTGATCATGCCAGGGTAGGAGTTGTCACAATCCTCGAAGGAAAGGATGGGGATGTTCAGGCACTGCAGCTTGTCACCATCAGCAGCTGTAAGATGTGATCGTGACAGTAAGAAAGGCAAAGAGAAAGAGGTAGATATTGTTAAGTCAGTTACACACTATCTGTTGATACTGGACATAAACAACCCAAAATCACAATACCATGGTGGTCCATACTCACAGGAGCTCATGGTGTTGCCCCAGCCAGAGACTTTGCACATGGTGCCAGCGGGGGCACAGCTGGAGGGCAGAGCCACGGGCTGCACAAAGGCGTTGAGGGTGGCGGGCTTGCTCAGCTTGATCAGCATGATGTCGTTGTTGATGTTGTAGGAGCTGTAGTTGGGGTGACGGATGACTTGGGCAGAGCTGATGAACTGCTCGTTACCCTCGTTCACTCTGATGTGGTGCTCCCCAAGACGAACCTCCACACGACTGAAAGAGAGAGAGAGATGCATAAGAAACAGTCAATGTTTTTCCCCCAAAAATTATAGGATTGCATTTACAGTAAAGTTGCAATCCATGTTAGAATGGGATGCTGGTAGAAAGCAGAGCTCATGTCAACATGGGGGATACTTACGACTTGTAACAGTGAGCAGCAGACACAACCCAGTTCGCGCTGACCAGGGATCCACCGCAGAAGTGGTACCCAGAGTTCAGAGACACCGCATGGGGCTGGGAGTGGGGCGTGCACTCATACCCTCCGACTATCTTGTCCTCCTCCGTGGCAACTGAAACCAAGGGTAAGACATGGTTTGTGTCACTTTAGGATCAGATTCAAAACCATTAAACTTTGTGGCCCAGTTTCCCAGACATGGATGAACCCTAAAAACGTTTTCTATGGAGATCTTCGTTGATTTTTTCTCTTTCTTCAGGATTAATACATGTCTTAAAAACAGGTTCCTTATTTCCATCACTTAGATTAGATACAATCTGTTGAAGATCCAGGGTCTGATTAAAAAACAATACAAGTTAGCATCACTAAACAGCATGCCAAATGTGTCTTGAAAAGACAGGTTATTAGACTGTGGAGAACATCACCAGATGTGCCTCTACTCACAAGCAGCTCCAATGAGCAGAACGAAGACCAGAGACCTCATGGTTGCTGTGTGATGCGGTTGATGGGAAATCCGAAGCTTCTCCTGGTTTATATCTGCAAACGGGGCAGCTGCCCAGTTTCATTGAGCATTTTGATTGGTCAAGCACTGGCCAATCAACAAAATACAAATACACTGCGGTGTAACATTGCATTACTGTACGTCACTGTACTCGCCATCAGGCTCCTGTATCGCCATCAGGCTCCTGTATGGTCATTGACATAGTCATTGATTGACCTCTTAATAGTTACTTACACACTGTCACTTTCAGCTGCTGGTTGCACTATCTGTAATTTTGCACTATTGCACTCACTGTACTCCACCTAGGTTAGAATAGGTTATAGGGTTGCAATAGGTTTTATGTGTAGTTAGGGTTAGTATAGTGTATTATTTATTGAGATTAATAACAACAAAAATATGAACTGTCCATAATCTAACTCTAAAATAAATAAATACAACTACAACAAAAAATTATCAATGGATTTAATGTGAAAAATTCTTAAGATAATTTTATACTTAAATTCAGTATATCCTTTGTATGCACAATGCTTTGTCAATGACCGATGTAAAAAGTCAAAGGTCAGATCAAAAACCTTAAAAAGATGTGGGGTACATGTATTACTCGTTATTGCTCTGTTCCTAATTAATAGGTCCACAGCTGGCAAAGTAAGTACCTATAGCAGGCTCATGAGACCAACACGTTTGGCTATTTGGTCTTTATTTTGAACTGACCTAGACACAGCTGTAAGATTCACAACCTTGAATGATGTTTGTCTGGAAAGTTTCTCAGAATAGCCTCTCCTCAAGGCCGACCCTAGTTTTTTGTCACAAACAACTGAGATTATCCTCTTTAAGAGGTAACTTTAACATTGTAAAGATTTATATTAAAATTGAAAAGAACGGTGAAAAGTAAGATTGTCCTTACTTGAGAGATTTAACTTTGAGTTTTTCTTAGCATTTTAATCATCTATTTCTTTTTGACTTGGGCATTTTTTATGCTGTGTGCCCAGGTACATTATATAATAATATATAGGAGAGATTTTCTAAAGAGGTCACACGATCATCTCCCTGTCCAATAAGAACTCCATGGACCAGAGACGACATGTGATCGGGAGGAATTTACAACTTGCACAGGCCGCTGGATTTAAGTTTATTCGGGGGGGACATTTTGCCAACTGATGTAATATGTTTTTAATGATGCTGTGGTTTCATGATTTGCAAGTTACAATATTCTCATGGCAGATGTCATCCAACATAACTACTACACTGTGCTGTATTAACCAAAGCCACTTGTTAGGTTAGGGTTGGTGAAAAGCTGAGACAGCAAAGTCCAGAGAGCCGGGATGTGAACATGACCAGCTGCAGAGACTTGAGGTTGCAACTGGGGCATGGAGTTCAACTCAAAGAGCGGCAGATTATACAGTGCAACATATATATCAACAAGAACAAACCACACATGCACGTATACATATCAAAGCACAAAGTGTGCAAGCTGATACTGGGTTGACTTTCCTGTCATCGTAGGGCCAACATGGAAGCTTAAGATATTTGGCTTCACTGTTTTAATCAGCCGTGAAATATTGTTTGAATAAACAGGCATGTGCCTGTGGGCTTCTGAGAAACATAAATGCTGCAATATTTAGTTTCTTAAAGTTTCTCTGCAGTTTCAAACAAACAGACTCTAAGGCAAAATCTATTTATGTTGTGGTGAAAGATAAGGTTTAAAATTTGATTTAAACATATTTTTATTATTTATATTTTATGAATATGATATTTTGTTACAAACTATTGTATTCCCCCCTTCCCTGCCCCCAACCAAACAGGTGCTGATAAACTCTCCAGGGAATGTGATTGGTCCTTTCAGTGTTCAAGGCGTGGTCTGTTGCAGGATCTGGACATTCACAAATTTCATAAAAGCCAGGTGTGCGGGTCTGGAAGTCATCAATACGATCACATAGCAACCATGAGGTCTCTTGTCTTCGTTCTGCTCATCGGAGCTGCTTGTAAGTAAAATCTTAATACTTGTGGTTTCCTCAACAATTTTATTATAAGTCATAATAACTTAGAAGAGTTCGATGGTTATGAATCTAACCCTGACCGTAACCTGACACAAACCTGTGTTTATCTCTTGGTTTCAGTTGCCACGGAGGAGGACAAGATCGTCGGAGGGTATGAGTGCACGCCCCACTCCCAGCCCCATGCGGTGTCTCTGAACTCTGGGTACCACTTCTGCGGTGGATCCCTGGTCAACGAGAACTGGGTTGTGTCTGCTGCTCACTGTTACAAGTCGTAAGTATCCCCCATGTTGACATGAGCTCTGCTTTCTACCAGCATCCCATTCTAACATGGATTGCAACTTTACTGTAAATGCAATCCTATAATTTTTGGGGGAAAAACATTGACTGTTTCTTATGCATCTCTCTCTCTCTTTCAGTCGTGTGGAGGTTCGTCTTGGGGAGCACCACATCAGAGTGAACGAGGGTAACGAGCAGTTCATCAGCTCTGCCCAAGTCATCCGTCACCCCAACTACAGCTCCTACAACATCAACAACGACATCATGCTGATCAAGCTGAGCAAGCCCGCCACCCTCAACGCCTTTGTGCAGCCCGTGGCTCTGCCCTCCAGCTGTGCCCCCGCTGGCACCATGTGCAAAGTCTCTGGCTGGGGCAACACCATGAGCTCCTGTGAGTATGGACCACCATGGTATTGTGATTTTGGGTTGTTTATGTCCAGTATCAACAGATAGTGTGTAACTGACTTAACAATATCTACCTCTTTCTCTTTGCCTTTCTTACTGTCACGATCACATCTTACAGCTGCTGATGGTGACAAGCTGCAGTGCCTGAACATCCCCATCCTTTCCTTCGAGGATTGTGACAACTCCTACCCTGGCATGATCACCGATGCCATGTTCTGTGCTGGCTACCTGGAGGGAGGCAAGGACTCTTGTCAGGTGTGTGCATCTCTGACCTCCCAGTAATGCAATATAGAGATGTCATCTAGTTTGAAACTAACATCTATCTGCCCATTCATTTCCTTCTTTATCTCATGTTGCTCTCTCCCTCTCTCTCAGGGTGACTCCGGTGGCCCCGTGGTCTGCAACGGGGAGCTGCAGGGTGTCGTGTCCTGGGGCTACGGCTGTGCCGAGAGGGATCACCCCGGTGTTTACGCCAAGGTGAGACTGAAGAAGAAGTTTTGTATTTATTTCATTCCATCAATATCCGTCATCCACATCCACTAATGTGTGTCTGTCTCCACTTTCAGGTGTGCCTCTTCAACGAGTGGCTCACCAGCACCATGGCCAGTTACTAAGTCTGATCCCAGGAACAGACCACCACTGTGGCCACACAGCTCAACATTCTATGCTGTCGAACCTGTCATCGTATTGCATCTATGATGAGAATCTTTTGATAAATAAAAGATTTTGAATACATTTTAGTTCCTTTCAGTATTTCTTTGCACAAAATTATTCCAACGTAATAACTTCACAAAATACTTTTAGTAATTGTCAGCAATCCATTGGGACTCAAGAAATTATTAAACTATGTCCACAGGAATACAAGACATCTCATTTATTATTGTTGATTTTTACCACATAAAAAGAATTGTGATTGGCTTGTTTTTATTCAAAATTATTCAAATATTTGTTCTCTGTGTGTAGCAGGTTAAACTCACTTCTCAAGTATGTAACAGGCCACCCGCATTTATGAATAGCTAGCTTTTCGTTGGCGTAGCTGGTAGTGGTCGCGCTTGGGATGCCAGAGGTGGCAGGTTTGATCCCGGCGAACATCGGCCAAGTGAACCTCTGGCAGAGCAAGACCACGTCTGTTACATACAAACTGGTGCCATCAATACACAACACGAGGAGTACGCTACCGCTACATACATATGTCCATACAGCAAGGTCACTTGAACACTTAGGATTGGTTGATTGACTAGACTTTGTCAGACATTTCTGCTATTTTTCTAGCATAACAGTAGTTCCATTTGAATCACAGAGAAGATGGACATTAGAACAAAGAAACACAGACACAAACATTACCACAACATAACATAACATAACATAACCATCACAGGAGACTAAACCACTCGCATGCTGTGTTACGCTAGCAAAACAATCACAAAAAATAACAATTACTGTAATATTCACGACCTTTGTACATTTTCTCTGGGATTGAGCTCTATATTTCTTTTCAGGATTGTCTGGTGCACAAAAGAGTTATTTAGTCTAACTTTAAATCATGGATCCTTGAATCTCCGGTTTCATGGTTACAAGTTGATCACTGTTTAGGACATGGTTGGGATTGGGGTTTATCACATTTGATTACATTTACTAAAGTTGCTCTACTGCAGTACATTCTTCAACATTTGTCCTTTTAAATGTATTTCAACTGCATACATCACCCTTATTTTGCTAAGAATCTAATATGTATTATGCTCAAACTACTTTATCACTATCCACCCTCAAGTATGAATCAATTCCAATGAAAGAAACTAGAACAAAAATGACTACATTTCCATGTGACACCATGAGTTACAGGTAGAGCTGGGAGTACAACAGCACTTAGGAATGTTTGGCTGGACCTGATGTTAGTTTCATCCAGGATCACAATGACTCGTATTGAGAGACTTGTTGCTCTTGTTGGTTAGTTGTATCGGTTTCAAATTCTTGTACTCGCTGGGAAATATTTTACTGTTGATTGTTTTGTTTTTTCTACAGGTAAACTCTTGCACTCTTGTGGGGAGTTTCATGTTGTTCAACTGCATGCTCTTATGGTTCTTCCCTTTGGCACTTATTTGGTTTTCCACAATGTATTGTTCATGTTTTGGCTGTTCGCAATGTTTGGGGCTATCTCGTTGTTATGATCAGTGACCTATGCTCTTTTGTAAGTCCTGAACATCCCCATCCTTTCCTTTGAGGATTGTGACAACTCCTACCCTGGCCAGATCACCAACGCCATGTTCTGCGCTGGATACCTGGAGGGAGGCAAGGACTCTTGCCAGGTACTGTGATGAGCAACATGAATCTGTAGAGGCTGCTGTTGCTCAACTAATGCCCCTCTCAAATAATCCAAGTCTCATGAAGGCCCAAAGATTTAGAATTCAGTCTCCTTCTCATGTCGCCTTTTCCTCTCTCTCCCTCTCTCTCAGGGTGACTCCGGTGGCCCCGTGGTCTGCAACGGTGAGCTCCAGGGTGTCGTGTCCTGGGGCTACGGCTGTGCCGGGAGGGATAACCCCGGTGTTTACGCAAAGGTGAGACTGAAGAAGAAGTTTCTTGTAGCGTTTTCTAAACATGTCAAAATTCTGAGACTTACTTTTTTGAAGTGAACAGACAAACCTGGGCTATTAACGTAAAATGAATTGCCAGAATAACTGCCATCCTTTTCAGAGTACTTCCACTTACATCTCTCTCTTTCTTCACCTCCAGGTGTGCCTCTTCAACAACTGGCTTACCAGCACCATGAACAGCTACTAAATCTGATCTCAGGAACAGACCTTTAGCAAGATTACATCACAGATTGCGGCTCGTTCAACATCTACCTTTTATTATGCAGTTCGAAACTAAATAAAATGTGAACATTTTAATTTGACTCTGTTGTCTTGAATTGTTGTTCATATTGGCAGGTGGTAGAGGGAGTTACCATGCATGTATGTAGGAAACTCAGTGCGCAATCAATATTTGTTAGCGGTTCTTTGAAAAGATTAAAAAGCATGTAGCCTAATATAGTTCGTTTCACAGTAGCTTAATTTCCCACTGCAATTGTACCAGATATTTCCCCAAAAATACAGTTAAAACACAGTTTTACCCCAAAACATTTTTAACTCTCGACCACCGATATTGCAGGCCACTGAGTCTCCGTCGAGAGGTGTGCTCCAGAACAGGCACGATGTGTCATATCAATTCAACCTCTCGGGGTGATACATAGAAAAGAGACAACAACTATGACAATTATTTTGTCAATGTAAGGGGACGGAAATGGTTAATACAAAACTAAGATGACCCCACCTGCACTCAGAGGCAGTTTTAAGCACAACTACATTTTTTTTAAATTTACTTTACACGAAGACACCTTAATTCTGTCATTCAATATCTCATATCTGGTACAAATACTACTTTTAACTGATAGTTCACGTTAATATATTATATAATTAATACATCAATACAATTACATGTAATGCATTGATTTATAAAGACAGGCATTAGGATCATGCAAAAAAATGGTCCCAAATGCCAACATTTAGAATAGTTAGAAAAAGAGAATAATCGGAAAAGAGTCAATCAGCCGTTTAACATGGTAATTAAAACTATTGATTAAAGTACTAGACCTTCACCACCAGGGTACAATCTTTTCAGACTTAATATTTTTAGGCCTTTTAACTACTTTTAACTACTAGTCCAATAAGGGCATTAGTCAAAGGTAACAGGTTATCCATTAGCCTAGGGCATTAGTCAAAGGTAACAGGTTATCCATTAGCCTAGGGCATTAGTCAAAGGTAACAGGTTATCCATTAGCCTAGGGCATTAGTCAAAGGTAACAGGTTATCCTAGGGCATTAGTCAAAGGTAACAGGTTATCTGTTGCAGGTCCATTAGCCTAGGGCATTAGTCAAAGGTAACAGGTTATCTGTTGCAGGTCCATTAGCCTAGGGCATTAGTCAAAGGTAACAGGTTATCTGTTGCAGGTCAGTGATCCATGCCGTGAGGTGGCGGGGCACACGCATCAGTGAGTCAGCAGAAACAGGAGAGTCAGTAGCAGCAGCACAGGGGAAGACGCCACACCAGGAGAGAAGCCAAAGATACTGTGGAGGGAAGGGACAATTATGACTTCAATAAAACGTATAAACTTTGGGTTTCTATGTATTTGGTTTTGTTTAAAAAACTTATTTTTTTACTTTGTATAAATGTACCACATTCCTTTTGTACAGTTTTATCATTTACCCCTTAATGTCATACTTTCTAATGTGTTGCTTCAATATTGTATCATTTTCACATAATACTTCAGATACAATTAACAACCAAATGGTTGTTGGGGGCAGAGTGGCCTTAATGGTTGTTGGGGGCAGAGTGGTCTTAATGGTTGTTGGGGGCAGAGTGGTCTTAATGGTTGTTGGGGGCAGAGCGGTCTTAATGGTTGTAGGGGGCAGAGCGGTCTTAATGGTTGTAGGGGGCAGAGTGGTCTTAATGGTTGTTGGGGGCAGAGTGGTCTTAATGGTTGTAGGGGGCAGAGCGGTCTTAATGGTTGTTGGGGGCAGAGCGGTCTTAATGGTTGTAGGGGGCAGAGCGGTCTTAATGGTTGTTGGGGGCAGAGTGGTCTTAATGGTTGTTGGGGGCAGAGCGGTCTTAATGGTTGTAGGGGGCAGAGCGGTCTTAATGGTTGTAGGGGGCAGAGTGGTCTTAATGGTTGTAGGGGGCAGAGCGGTCTTAATGGTTGTAGGGGGCAGAGCGGTCTTAATGGTTGTAGGGGGCAGAGTGGTCTTAATGGTTGTTGGGGGCAGAGCGGTCTTAATGGTTGTTGGGGGCAGAGTGGTCTTAATGGTTGTTGGGGGCAGAGTGGTCTTAATGGTTGTTGGGGGCAGAGTGGTCTTAATGGTTGTAGGGGGCAGAGCGGTCTTAATGGTTGTAGGGGGCAGAGTGGTCTTAAGGGGTGTTGGGGGCAGAGCGGTCTTAATGGTTGTAGGGGGCAGAGCGGTCTTAATGGTTGTAGGGGGCAGAGCGGTCTTAATGGTTGTAGGGGGCAGAGTGGTCTTAATGGTTGTTGGGGGCAGAGGGGTCTTAATGGTTGTAGGGGGCAGAGCGGTCTTAATGGTTGTAGGGGGCAGAGTGGTCTTAATGGTTGTTGGGGGCAGAGCGGTCTTAATGGTTGTAGGGGGCAGAGCGGTCTTAATGGTTGTAGGGGGCAGAGTGGTCTTAATGGTTGTTGGGGGCAGAGCGGTCTTAATGGTTGTAGGGGGCAGAGCGGTCTTAATGGTTGTAGGGGGCAGAGTGGTCTTAATGGTTGTTGGGGGCAGAGCGGTCTTAATGGTTGTAGGGGGCAGAGCGGTCTTAATGGTTGTAGGGGGCAGAGTGGTGGTGTTAATGAACCTGCAACAAAGGTTCAAATTTATATTTCAGAATTCTTATCCAAGGAAAATAAGATTTAAGTGTAGCTACACTCAAAATAAGGTATTACTTTCAAAACAGCTTTACTTCAAGTGTATTTCATACCGTGTGGCACATGTACCCTCGTCCAGGTCCTGTGGTGTCTGGCTGCTAAACGTCACAGGTGGGAGTGTAGGGCACGGAAGAGAATTGTTCTGGAGGAGAGGGGAGATGTCTGGTGGCAAAGACAATAAATAAGTCAAACAACGTTGAATGAGTAGCTACTGTATCATCAAGTCAAACCACCACAGACAATAATACAACAAAGGGCATTAAAGCAAATATCCCTCTTAAATCAGTGACATTTTGTCTGTTTGATACCTGTGTAGGATTCAGAGGTTTGGTTTAAGTATGCTAAACAACAATAATATTATTATGCATCTTTCAACAACCTCATAATATGGAAACAGGAGTGAGTAACAGTGAGTAAACAGCTTTATTTGAGTGCTAAACATCTTTTTACACACTGCAGCAAACATGATTAACATGCGTGTTGTAGCACATGTATGTACTTATGTATGCATGTAAGTATGTATGCATGGCATGTATTTCCATGTAAGTGGAATACAATACCTTGGAAGGATGCAAGGATGATGGCATCGCCGCCCTTGAGGAAGTTTTGGGTTTTCATGTCAATCAGCCTGCTGAAGAATGGTCTTCCAAACAGACTGTTTCCATAGAACTGCTCATTGTTCTCGTCAGTGTAAAGTCTTCCAACCTTACGTGGGTTGTCCCATACGAAGGTTGCTGTGAATAGTGGGGAATTGAACTTTTCTTTATTTTATTTTAACACTGTGATATATTGTACTCTACATGGCCATTTGATAAATCAGATTAGATTAGTAATTGTTGAAAAGTATTATTATTATGGTTTGTTGATGGATTATGATAGTGTTGTGACAGTAATTATCCAAGCTCACCATTAACCCCCTCAGTCTCTGTAGGGTCAGTGGTGAGGCTAAACCTTTTGGACATCTGCAGCTGGATCTGAGGGTTCTGGTCCAGAGCCTGGAAGGTCACCTGCCTCCAGGGACAAGGCCACTGGAGCTGGTCGTCATGCTGACCAGACACCAGTCGGACAGCTGTGCCAAAATAACTCCTGGATAATATAACCACTATCTGGTACGCATATCCTTCACTAGAGTACAGTCGAGGGCTGTACAGAAAAGTGCCAAGGCTGCTAGTTGTTAGACGGTTCTCAAAGTTCCTGATCTGCCAGGTCAGATGGGGACACTCGGTCTCTGACAGGTTGATGTCGTCGATGGCGAAGCCTCCGGTAGAACTTCCTGCTCCTTTACGCACCTCAAACTCCACCTGGAAGCTTTTGGTGGCGTTCAGAGGCACGTGGTGCAGCTGCCAGTGGTTAGAGGCTGGACCTGAGAGAGACAGAGAGGACAACACATGTTACGATCTGAGAGAGGTGTGTAAGATTGAACTTAGTCTTGGTGTTTATCACGTCTAACCCGCCCCACCCCCACCTCCTCTCCCCAAACACCCCCACCTGTGATCTGTCCCATGAGGCGCAGCGTTCCTCTGGAGTCACTCTCATCCTGGTATTCTCGGATCCAGATGTTGAGCTGGTCTGACTGGTTCCCACTGTGGTAGTAGTAAAACTGCAGACACTGGACATTGCACAGCCTGCTGGGAGTCATCCTCCTGCTCTCCAGCCAGGCCGAGTCCCCCTCCTGCCCTGAAGCTGTGCTGGAGTACATGAACAATCCAGTCCCTCGAGGAAAAGTTGAAAATAGATAGAAGTATATTTATTCATAGATTCAGCATGCCCGCTTTAAAGGTATGAAGACGTACAATTATATTGACTATGATAAATATTATTCATTCATTAATTGTTGCGTGCTAGAATTTTGACACACAGTCTCAAATGATTTCCATGTTTTACCATTCATGCTGGTACCCAGGTTGGTGTGGTCACTAGAAGGACCCCCAACAGCGCTCGCCACTCTATTCCAGTTGTTCTCCACAATCCTCGAACAGCGTCTCACCCCACACATACCCTCCTCCGAGAAACTGCAGTATTCCATAAACGCAACACTTTTATCTAGAAGGAGGCGATACACAAGGCAGTGACTGATTAGCCAAGTTTGGGATGATCCTAAAATCTGGAACATTTATTTCGCAAGGACATACAAAAAATGATGTTAATCAGCAGCCTCTGTTGTAGGCCTACTCACTGCAGCTGTAGAGTCTGTTTATCTTCAGGACGTCGTTGGGGCTCATTTCCAGGCGTTGGCCAATCACATCCTGGAACTCGGACTGAAGAGTGATGATGGTGGATCCGTTGCCGTTGGTAAAGAAATCTTTGCCATAGTGCATCACTGAGATGTAGTCATATAGAGTATCTAGGTTGGTGGTGTCATTGACCGTTGATTTGGCAAAATTCCTTTCGTAACCTGTCATCATCAAATCACAAAACCCACTCACAAAATATGTACCTCACACAAAATATATACCTCAAATAATGAACCGTTCAAAGACATCACTTGGAATTCAAATTGTGCACCATTACCTAATCATACCTTTTAATATGTTTTCCCAGACAATCCGCACGTAATCATCTCTCTCATATCTGGCTTGCTCATGATAGAAGCGAAGCGCGTGCATGAACTCATGCTCCACTACTGACATATCGTCACAACCATTTCCAATAGATAACACTTGTCCGTTGGCGATTACTCTACCTATATACGAGAAACATCTACAAAAGAATAGTCATAGACAAACACGTTTTTGTATGTAGTCTACAGCGTGATATCCCTAACATAATAAATTAAGCATTTTTCTCTTATGACTTACAAACACATGGAACAGCAACAATAGGCCTATTATATCTGTCTGACAATGTAAAAGCTTCTATCTTAGATAAACAAAATATCTGACAACAGCAATCCGATGGAAAACTCTTGTTAATATATCCATCTTGGATAATATTTTGTACATCTGTGGAATTATGTGCAAGAATTGTACACATATATCTATCCTACAATTGGCTTATTTTCTGATCAAATCATCAAAATGTATTATCCGCATAATTAAAGATTGACATACCCGCCTAACTTCTGAACAGTTATGTAGTACAGCTCAGAGGTCCTTGGCTTGAAGTTAATGCACGTCTTCAGTCTGAACTGGTCTAAAGCTCGTAGGATAACTCCTTTGGCATTCATGTCTTCAAGAAAAGTCAAAAGTAATAATGAGCACATTGAGTACACTGACCCAGCAATACATTATTAAGAGTGACCTTTACCTAGACTGTTGTCAAGAACGTAGGGAACTGGAGATGTCAATAGCTGATCAGTATTCAGTATGGCGTTCCTTTGGTTGGGATTCAGCTGGATCATAAGGAGAAAACAGATACTTAGACTAAGAGTGTGGTAGCATGGTGTTCAGATCCCTCTTCAAAATATTATGATTAGAATAACATTGTATACAATACAAACTCTCACTTCTAGTATGTCTCCACCCATTAGTCCCATATCTAAAAGAACAAGGGAGAAATGGTCAACAATGTTGGGACACTTGACATTCAAAACAAGTCATTTTGTAAAGTACTGTGGTAAAATGGTGATAGTAGTAAACGACACTGCACCCCAACACAACTTTACCTTTATTTATTTCAGAGATGTCCTTATTTTCCTCAATTTCTTTAAAAAAAAGGAGAGAAGTGTGATTGTGAATATTATTGATCATCCTCTACTTGGCCATTCGTGTCTTCATCCTGATTGACAGCATAACAGCATACTAATTAAAGAATAATAATTGTCTCAATGTCAACAATTAAGACCTTACCCTTGATCCTGGGTTCCGGCTTAGGAGAAAGTGTATTAAACAAAATTACGTTGAAGTAGGGAAAAAGAATGATAGATTAATTCATATTTTCAAATAACAAACAGTTGCAATAAACAACAGTAACAAGGAAGAATTCAGGTAAAACTCTTACCAGACTCAGCGTTTGTGAGACAGCTAAAATCACCACAAGAAAAGTTGCGAAATACATCATCCTGAGGTGTTCTTGAGACATTCAGTCACGCTAAATACAATAAACAGAGATTTTCTAAACCACAAGGTTGCAATTCAATCATTTAATAAAAAGCTAGACTTAAAATGTCATTGAATATATTCTTTAATCTATAGATTTAGTAAAAGAGAACGTCCTCAGAACAAGTGAACAAGAAAAAATCTCTTAATCTTACATGAAAAAACAGTTGTTGACAGGGTACGCCTTATCAACTGAGCTTAGTTTTTGAACATTCAATGTCTTATAAGCGGGTAGGTGCTTCTTGTTTTGATTCAGGGAAATGCTTAAACCGGTTTTCAAACCACTAAAATTAGATCATTTCTTGACAGTCAATTGTCAACTGTCAACTGTCTGACTTCTACAGTGTTAAACGACTATGGATTTGCACTCGGAGGCAGTTTGAAGCACAACTACTTTTTTTATTTTTGACTTTAAACAAAGACACCTTAATTCTTTCATTCAATATCTCAATCTGGTACTAATACTACTTTTAACTGATAGTTCACGTTAATATATTATATAATTAATAAAATTACATGTAATGCATTGATTTATAAAGACAGGCATTCGGATCATGCAAAAAAAAATCTTTATTTTAATCCTATGTAATAGAAATTGAAACTCTATGGCCCAGTTTCCTAGACATGGATTAAGCCTGGTCCTAAAGTAAGAGAAAAATGTAATATATATCTCTACTGAAAACCTTCTCAGGCTAAAACATCAAACCATGTCTTGGATACTGGGCCCAAATGCCAACATTTAGAATATAAGAAAAAAAATAATCGGAAAAAAGTTTAAAACAGTAATTAAAAATGTCATCCAGATCTTCACTAATTAGCTGTATCCAAATCCCCCAATAGAAATGTCAAAAGCGTGTATACAAAGATGGTCGGAGGTCAGATGGCTGCGCGGTTAGGGAGTCGGGCTATTAATCAGAAGGTTGCCGGTTCGTCAAATGACGTTGTGTCCTTGAGAAAGGCACTTCACCCTACTTGCCTCGGGGGGAAGTAGGGTGGTTGTAGTGGTTGTTGTGGGGGGCAGAGTGGTTGTTGTAGGGGGCAGAGTGGTTGTTGTGGGGGGCAGAGTGGTTGTTGTAGGGGGCAGAGTGGTTGTTGTAGGGGGCAGAGTGGTTGTTGTGGGGGACAGAGGGCTTGTCCTGGGGGGCAGAGTGGTTGTTGTGGGGGGCAGAGTGGTTGTTGTAGGGGGCAGAGTGATTGTTGTGGGGGACAGAGGGCTTGTCCTGGGGGGCAGAGTGGTTGTTGTGGGGGGCAGAGTGGTTGTTGTGGGGGGCAGAGTGGTTGTCCTGGGGGGCAGAGTGTTGTTGTTGGGGGCAGAGTGGTTGTTGTAAGGGGCAGAGTGGATGTTGTGTGGGCAGAGTGGTCTCAATGGTTGTTGGGGGCAGAGTGGTTTCAATGGTTGTAGGGGGCATAATGGTTGTAATTGACAAAGGCCACATCACCAATCTTCTTGTGACTGCTTCTGGTGACCTCTAATAGGCCTGCATTTGATGATCGTGTTCTAGCTGGTGTGTAGTTTATAAGAGAGTTAGCCATGTAGCTTGTTCCTTGTACGTGTAGAGCTTTGTATGTGAGGAAAAGGACCTTAAAGTCGGAAAAGGACCTTAAAGTCTAATTAGTGACGATCTGGATGACATGGTTGACAGTGACATGCAGAGTGGACACACCATGTGTTGTTGGAGAGGAAAACAATAGAACAGACCGGAGAAAACTTGTCTGGCAACATATCAGAGTGTATGGTACAATCTGTTTTTATAGACAAAATCTTTTGTCCATTAGTCAAAGGTAACAGGTTATCTGTTGCAGGTCAGTATCCATGCCGTGAGGTGGCGGGGCACACGCATCAGTGAGTCAGCAGAAACAGGAGAGTCAGTAGCAGCAGCACAGGGGAAGACGCCACACCAGGAGAGAAGCCAAAGATAATGTGGAGGGAAGGGACAATTATGACTTCAATAAAACGTATAGCCTTTGGGTTTCTATGTATTTGGTTTTGTTTAAAAAACTTATTTTTTTACTTTGTATAAATGTACCACATTCCTTTTGTACAGTTTTATCATTTACCCCTTAATGTCATACATTCTAATGTGTTGCTTCAATATTGTATTATTTTCACATAATGCTTCAGATACAATTAACCTGAACAAGGTGTACCTGTTATCTTCCTCAGTTGTTGTTGGGGCCAGAGTGGTGTCAATGGTTGTCGTGGGGGCAGAGAGGTCTCAATGGTTGTAGGGGGCAGAGTGGTTGTTGTGGGGGGCAGAGTGGTTGTTGTAGGGGACAGAGTGGTTGTTGTGGGGGGCAGAGTGGTTGTTGTGGGGGGCAGAGTGGTTGTTGTAGGGGGCATAGTGGTTGTTGTGGGGGACAGAGTGGTTGTTGTAGGGGGCAGAGTGGTTGTTGTAGGGGGCAGAGTGGTTGTTGTGGGGGACAGAGTGGTTGTTGTAGGGGGCAGAGTGGTTGTTGTAGGGGGCAGAGTGGTTGTTGTGGGGGACAGAGTGGTTGTTGTAGGGGGCAGAGTGGTTGTTGTGGGGGGCAGAGTGGTTGTTGTGGGGGACAGAGTGGTTGTTGTAGGGGGCAGAGTAGTTGTTGTAGGGGGCAGAGTGGTTGTTGTGGGGGGCAGAGTGGTTGTTGTAGGGGGCAGAGTGGTTGTTGTAGGGGGCAGAGTGGTTGTTGTGGGGGACAGAGTGGTTGTTGTAGGGGGCAGAGTGGTTGTTGTGGGGGGCAGAGTGGTTGTTGTAGGGGGCAGAGTGGTTGTTGTAGGGGGACAGAGTGGTTGTTGTAGGGGGGCAGAGTGGTTGTTGTAGGGGGCAGAGTGGTTGTTGTGGGGGACAGAGTGGTTGTTGTAGGGGGCAGAGTGGTTGTTGTGGGGGGCAGAGTGGTTGTTGTGGGGGGCAGAGTGGTTGTTGTAGGGGGCATAGTGGTTGTTGTAGGGGGCAGAGTGGTTGTTGTAGGGGGCATAGTGGTTGTTGTAGGGGGCAGAGTGGTTGTTGTAGGGGGCAGAGTGGTTGTTGTGGGGGACAGAGTGGTTGTTGTAGGGGGCAGAGTGGTTGTTGTGGGGGGCAGAGTGGTTGTTGTGGGGGACAGAGTGGTTGTTGTAGGGGGCAGAGTAGTTGTTGTAGGGGGCAGAGTGGTTGTTGTGGGGGGCAGAGTGGTTGTTGTAGGGGGCAGAGTGGTTGTTGTAGGGGGCAGAGTGGTTGTTGTGGGGGACAGAGTGGTTGTTGTAGGGGGCAGAGTGGTTGTTGTGGGGGGCAGAGTGGTTGTTGTAGGGGGCAGAGTGGTTGTTGTAGGGGGACAGAGTGGTTGTTGTAGGGGGGCAGAGTGGTTGTTGTAGGGGGCAGAGTGGTTGTTGTGGGGGACAGAGTGGTTGTTGTAGGGGGCAGAGTGGTTGTTGTGGGGGGCAGAGTGGTTGTTGTAGGGGGCATAGTGGTTGTTGTGGGGGGCAGAGTGGTTGTTGTAGGGGGCAGAGTGGTTGTTGTAGGGGGCAGAGTGGTTGTCGTGGGGGGCAGAGTGGTGGTGTTAATGAACCTGCAACAAAGGTTCAAATTTATATTTCAGAACTCTTATACAAGGGAAACGACAGATTTAAGTGTAGCTACACTCAAAATAAGGTATTACTTTCAAAACAGCTTTACTT
This sequence comes from Osmerus eperlanus, assembly GCF_963692335.1. Taxonomy (NCBI): domain Eukaryota; kingdom Metazoa; phylum Chordata; class Actinopteri; order Osmeriformes; family Osmeridae; genus Osmerus; species Osmerus eperlanus. Next base: position 19,682,575 of record NC_085024.1, read on the forward strand.
CAAGTGTATTTCATACCGTGTGGCACATGTACCCTCGTCCAGGTCCTGTGGTGTCTGGCTGCTAAACGTCACAGGTGGGAGTGTAGGGCACGGAAGAGAATTGTTCTGGAGGAGAGGGTCTGAGGGGAGATGTCTGGTGGCAAAGAAAATAAATAAGTCAAACAACGTTGAATGAGTAGCTACTGTATCATCAAGTCAAACCACCACAGACAATAATACAACAAAGGGCATTAAAGCAAATATCCCTCTTAAATCAGTGACATTTTGTCTGTTTGATACCTGTGTAGGATTCAGAGGTTTGGTTTAAGTATGCTAAACAATAATACTATTATGCATCTTTCAACAACCTCATAATATGGAAACAGGAGTGAGTAATAGTGAGTCAACAGCTTTATTTGAGTGCTAAACATCTTCATTTTACACGCTGCAGCAAACATGATTAACATGCGTGTTGTAGCACATGTATGTACTTATGTATGCATGTAAGTATGTATGCATGGCATGTATTTCCATGTAAGTGGAATACAATACCTCGGAAGGAGGCTAAACCTATTGGACATCTGCAGCTGGATCTGAGGGTTCTGGTCCAGAGCCTGGAAGGTCACCTGCCTCCAGGGACAAGGCCACTGGAGCTGGTCATCATACTGACCAGACACCAGACGGACAGCTGTGCACCCCCACCTATGATCTGTCCCATGAGGCGCAGAGTTCCTCTGGAGTCACTGGACATTGCACGGCCTGCTGGGAGTCATCCTCCTGCTCTCCAGCCAGGCCGAGTCCCCCTCCTGCCCTGAAGCTGTGCTGGAGTACATGAACAATCCAGTCCCTCGAGGAAAAGTTGAATAATATAGAAAGAAGTAGAGCCAACCATAGATTTATCATGCCCACTCTATACGTGTAGGGGAACCTTAAAAAAGGTATTTAATTTTGTTTATGCTCTTAAATATGAAAACAGTAACTATATTTGCCAATATAATTCACCTACACACCCCCTTCTGGTCTCTTAGATCTATTAACCAAAATCTGCTATCGACGCCACGCACTCGTCTGAAGACATGTGGGGATAGAGCTTTTGCCGCTATGGCACCCAGACTCTGGAATGCTTTGCCAACCAGCATTAGGTTTGCTGAGAATGTTGAAAGTTTTAAGGGACAAGTCTCACTTGTTCAGGTTAGCTTTTGTAATCTCTGTCTTTGGTCTATTGATAATTTTTATCTGTTTTTATTTATATGTATTATTAGACTTTTATGTTATATTGACAACATTGTACATTGTAAAGCACTTTGTGACCATGTCTGTGAAAAGCGCTGTATAAATAAATTGTACTTACTTACTTTTACTTACTATAATACAAATGGTATTTTTCAATGGTTGCATGCCAGGATATAATTGCTTATGGCAGAAGCCTAAATATGTGCCTAAATAAGTGTAAATTATTACTTTTTGACACAGTTGTCCATGTTTTACCAGTTTTGCAGGTACCCAGGTTGGTGTGGTCACTAGAGGGACCCCCAACAGCGCTCGCCACTCTATTCCTCTCTTCCAGTTCAGAAGGTTTTTCCAGCTTTTCTGTATCTGCACAATTATGTGTAGACATGGAATGCATCTGCAGTGATCGCATCAGTGACATTTCTGTGAGAACAATTGTCATGGAGAGACCCTATCTTGTCATTCCATGACTAACATGATTGTCCATGATGCAAAGTAGGCTTGTAACAACAAAAATAAATAAAGTGCAGTATGCTACAGTGGTTCAGGCTCACTTCTTACTGGGAATGCATTTATGAAGATTGTACTGTCTATTTGTATTTATTTTCAAGGCGGAACTAATCTTACCCCGGAACAATTATACTAAATCAGATACCCAGACGGTCTACTCGTTTAGCTCCACAGTCAAAGTCAACCAGTGAAATCAAACAGCACTTCAATAGATATCTTCGACCTCGAGGAAAGGCTCTATGAGCGTTTATTTCTTTTTTTGTGTTACAATAACAAACAATTATTTGAGGAGGGGGACACAGTTGTGTCTTCTTCTTGCCCTTATTCTTTGACTTCTTCAGGCAAACCTTTCGGCAAGATGCGCCTTACTTTTCAGATGTTAATTTCCCATGGCCGAGTTGCCCGTAAAATGGGTCTCGGTCCCGAGTCTCGTATCAATATGCTACGCAATATGCTTACGGGGCTCGTTCGCCACGAGAGGATAGAGACCACTCAAGGACGTGCGGACGAAGTTCGGTTCTACGCGGAAAAGGTGAGGGCACGACGCGTTGAGCTAGGTAGCTAACTAACTAGCCATGCAGACGTTAAGCTACCATTGTATTTTTAGCTTGAAAGCGCTAACGCTGTTTGCATTGTTATTTTAATGTTTTTTCTAGTTGATTGACTATGCGAAGAAGGGAGACACTGACGAGAAAGCAATGAAAATGGCTAGCTTTTGGCTCACAGTAAGTGTTCGCTAGCTAGCCTTTTGAGTATTTCGTAGAACTCATGCTGTTGTGTTGAGTTAATGAACTGTTGTCCTTCCACTGTCTCCTGTGTCGCTCAAGGAAAAGGATCTTGTCCCAAAGCTCTTCAAGGTACTGGCTCCTCGATTCGAAACTCAGAAGAAGGGTTACACGCGCATGGCTCGCATTCCTAACCGGGAGAACCTGGACCGGGCCAAAATGTCTGTTCTTGAATACAGAGGAAACCCTTTCCCACCCCTGTATCCTGTCAGAAAAAACAGTGAACTCAGCCTTATCAACCAGCTGCTGAAAGGCTATAAAGAGGAGAGAGCACAGAAGACAACAGTCAAATTCTGACCAGCAAATTCTGCTGTCTTTTATGTCCACGCAGACAAGTGGAAGAAAGGCTTCTAGGAAACTTTGCGAGTCATGCACACCAATCCCTTCACATCTTCCATCTGTATTTGTATGAAAAATGTATGAAAAATAAATTATTCTTTAATTATTCTTGACTGTCCACTTAATGCATTTTAAACATTGGCAAGATAAAGGATGGTGTCGAACTTTCCAAATGGCAGTTTTGGAATCCATGTCTTGATCCTAACCTTGCACGATAGTCTCGTAGTGGGTTTGGTGGTCAGCCCTGGGCTGTGCTGTGGGCATTGTAAACTTTATTCCGTATACCTACAGGCTGCAGGAGCTTAGTGCAGAGCGGCTCTGGATTTATTTTCCCCTTAAACCATGCTAGTTTATGCTTAGTTTTTCCTCAGTTGCTTATGCACATTTTTTAAAGCATGGCTACATTTCTCAAAACATAAATCCGAAAACACTCAAAATGCAAAACTTTCTTGCGAAAGGAAAAAACTAATTCAAAATAAAAGTCTTCAAATGACACACATGAATACGCATGTCTTAAGAACCAATTGCACACTGATGTTCTGCCTTGGAAACTGATGAGTGGAAAACACTACTATGATAGTATCAATAGGCCTTTTGCATTTTTTGTGCAAGTATAGTAGCCTGTGAAGTATTCTAAGCTCAAATATGAAACACAACATCAAATTGAACGTGATGGTATTCAGTGTTCGAGTAATGATGCATGAAACGAGCAAGGCTTTAACAAAACGGACCAATTTTATTTTTGGCAAAAAGTTTATGTACAGCGTATTCAGGATCTCCTTATTTGACACCAATAAAATGCATTTATTTTTGAACAATGCTTCTGTGATGTGCTCTTAACCATATCTATCTGAGTTGCCTGGAAGCTGTGCTATCATTTCATGCATACACAATCCCTTTCCATCATGTGTGTGTGTGTGTGTGTGTGTGTGTGTGTGTGTGTGTGTGTGTGTGTGTGTGCACGTCTTTAATGTTGAAGTAAACCTGTGTGTCATCCATGTACATTAGACAGATAAGTCATGCAAAATATGTGAATGAGTGGAACCAGCTTCGAAGAATGTGAGTCAGTTGTCCACGTAGTACACCAGTCTATGCAGTCAAGTAATTATAATAATCCATGAGCAACAATGGACTACAGTGGCAACAATGCCAAACTCTTACATAGACAGATCCATGAAAATATCTACAGGTATTGCATTTTTGGATGCAGCTGGACTATAATGCAATGTGTTATCGATGAGTACAGCCCAGATGTCCCCTTTAACCCTCGTGCTGCCTTCGGGTCACATGACCCAAAGGTTCATAACGAACCATCATTGTGTTTACCCAATTTTACCCAATACAAAAACAAATAAAAATACTTTTCTTTTAACCTTCGCAATGTGGGGGGTCTGAGACAGCCCGACGGTTAAAAGAAAATGCTTCACTTTGTTTTTGTATGCGGTAAAGTTGTCGCAATACGACGGTGGGTCACAATGACTGATGGGTCAGAACGACCCGAGGAGAACACAAGGGTTAAACGTATTAGAAACAGACATTCTGCAGTGAGGAACATTAAGACTTCAATGCAGAACAAAGAGAATGTAGTATCTAAAACATGACTGATTCATTTGTAGGAGCTCATGTAAAAACTGCCTGTGTCCATGCAGTACAGATTAATTTATGGTTGTTGCCTAAAGAAACAGACTTTCAATTGTTTTATTTGGGGGGGTGATGATGAATGTTTAATGCATCACCTCTGGCTGTCTGCGAGTCATCTGTCGATGATGGACACTGGAATCTAAAGAAAAAAGTGTATAAAAGATGTGCACTTTAAAGTAAGTTCAAATCACTTCAGTCCTCGTCTGAGGCGGTAGTACATTCACAAACTGTTAAAAGATTATAACAACAGTTCGTTGTCATAACAACAAACTGTTTGAACTGTGCAGTTTTCAGTCCAGTGAAAACTGAACTGAGATGGGTAATGTGCGGTTCCAATCATCAACAAATGAAAGCAGAGTTGTAACAATAGATTTTCCCCAAATTGTTGGTGATTTTTCGCCAGGTATTGTTTGTTCTGTACATACAGTATGTATGTGGTACAAAAGTGGTGTTAATACACACAAGTGCACACATTGTATGGTAACATGAAGTGCAGTATTCCAAGTGTAAAACAGGTGGGTACAGTACAAACATGCTTGTTTTACTACCTCAGAGATGTCCACAGTAAACTTGACATTGTACACTTAAACGTCGGAATATCAATCCTGTCTAACCCGATGAGTATATAAACAAACCTAACATATTCTATATAGGGAGTAAATATCTATTCGTTATCAAAATATGTCAAACATAAAAAAGTAGTTTTACTTCGCATGAAGGGAGTGAATACTCTGGTACAGTGTAATGGCAGCAGAATTTCAATGGTCACAGCACCACTTGGAATTCAACAATGTGAAAAAAACATCCCTTGCGCAATAGAAATATTTGCAACTACTTAAAGTACAAGTACTGTTCCCTCGCTTCGGCTATTTACACTTACCCCCCCTTGGCTCTTCCAGCGATGCCTTATAAATTCTTAAATGAAAATGTTCATAAGAGTTTTGTTCAGTCCCCTTGTGCATTCCTATCACTCTATTGCTCAGTCTACGCCCATTTTGTCATCTCCCCTTGTGCCTCACTCAGGTCTGCATCAAATATTTATTGCTTCTTGTTTTTTATTTATTTTATATATATATATTTTTTTACAACCATAGCACTCTAACTCATATCTTGTTCCTCACCCACTGTTACTCTCTTTCCCTCCCCCTACACTTCCTTCTATATCAGCCCTCTTTCCCTGTCAACCCTCCTTTCCTATTGGTCTATCTCATGCCTTCGACCCCACCCCGAGCCCGCTCTGCATGCTGAAGTACTCGGTAAAGGAGGGGAGTCGTGGGGGGGGAGGGGGGGAGTGGGAAGAGAGGCGGGGGGGCACAGGGGGCAGGGCCGGGGGGAGCGCAGACGTCAGATCGGCCGTGGTGGTGATGATCTTTTGCTCGCTGTTCCTCGGTACCTCTTGTCCCTTCCGGGCCACCGTCTCCTCTACTGTCTTCACTGGGCCCTGGAGGACGAAGAGGATGGAGAGGGAGGTTTAGAGTGAAAGGTCAAGGGGTCATGCAGGTGTACCCCTGCTGTCAGTACCTGGCAGCGTCCTGTCACACCATGCAGAGCAGCGAGGCTGGGTTGAACTTACATTTACATTTAGTCATTTAGCAGCCGCTCTTATCCAGAGCGACTTACAGTAAGTACAGGGACATTCCCCCCGAGGCAAGTAGGGTGAAGTGCCTTGCCCAGGGACACAACGTCAGTTGGCATGACCGGGAATCGAACTGGCAACCTTCGGATTACTAGCCCGATTCCCTCACCACTCAGCCACCTGTCCCCTGACTCTGAATTTGAGATGGACTGTACTGTGTCCCCTGCCTGTGTCTGTGTGTTTAATCAGGCCTGCCTGCAACAATGGCCGGTTTCAAAGCCTCAGCCCTCGGCCTCAGACTCACCGACTGGATGGAGAACAGCTCAGTGAAGTTGGGCTGGGAGTCGCCCAGAAAGGAGCTGTTGCCGTAGGCGTGGTGGGGGAAGCTCTCTCCAGGCACCCCCGCTTTCGGACTGGACAGAAGGATGCCTATCTGGGACGTCCTCACGTGGTACGGGAAGTTCTTATTGGCCGCTGAGGGCCGAGTGATTGCCTATGGAGAGAATGGGAAAGTGAAATGATTATGAAGGTATACCATACTGTGTTAGCATGAAGTTAGTCTGTGGGTGCTTAAACATACACATCTAGCTGTAACTCACAGTGTAACTCATATATTGTGAAAATGCTGAATCTAAAGGGTGAAAGCAATTCAGTAGGGTGCCTGGACAAGTGAAGAATGTACGGTATATAAATCAGATCTGGCCTTTTTACAGTTGCTGTGAAGGTCCTGATGACACGGTACAATATTTATAAGAACCGGCAGAGGACTCATGAGGAATGAATCATGGGTAATGAACAGACCAACAAAGAGACTGTGTGTATGTGTGACATTTTGCAAGTAAGTGTGGATCTGAAGTGTTTGTGTGTCGGACGAGGAAGGTGGGAGCCGCAAACGAGGATGATGAAGGACACCGAGACGTGAATCATTAGCAGGAACAGAGTGTTAGGTGTGTGTGTGTGCCTGTGTGTGTGTTCGTGTGTGTGTGTGCATGTGTGTGTGTTCGTGTGTGTGTGTGTTCGGACATGGCGCACTAACCAGGAACACAATGTGGGCGTAGAGGTGGATGCCAAGCTGGATGCCATTGACAATCTTCTCCCGAGCCCATCGAGGTATGCCAAAGTTGGCAATCAAAGCCATGACTGGCACTGCGAAAAACCTGAGAGGTAGAAAAATAGAGAGAGAGAGAGAGGGTAATGAGGAAGACAGGGCAATCAGACACAGGCAGAGAGAAAAGATGGTCAATTTGCTACTTATTGTAATGAAGTAAAGGCACTATCCAAGTACTGATCTGGAAGGAGGGAGGAGGAGGAGGCCTCACCAGAGGGTGTATGCAGTGAAGAAGGGGATGTAGAAGGGCTGTTTCTCGGGGTAGTGTTTGAGAGACACCAGAACGGCGTAGCAGAACCACACGTAGGCCAGCAACTGAAGACCCATCAGCCCGTACCCTGCTGGACTGTCGTACGCATACAGCACCTCGCCTGGGTCAAAGAACTGAGACACGCACACGCACACATGCACACGCACACACACGCACACATGCACACGCACGCACACACACACACGCACGCACACATGCACACGCACACATATGCGCACACATATTGCAGTCAAAATCACAACTATCTAAAAACCAACCACGTTTACTCTAAATGGGAAATAACAATGGACAAGCCCTCTGTGTCTATTATTACTATATACATTTATAATATATATATAATATATTTATATATATATATATATATATTACTGACAGTTATTCATTATACTATATCAAACCCCTTAATTCAGTAGAACAGTTTCATCCGTTCATTTATCTGAAGTGTCAAAAGTATGCAGTGCCTTTTACTGCCCTGAGTTCTGCTTGTGTTTTAGCTGACACAATTGGAATGACCGATGAAAAGGTGTGTGTGTGTGTGTGTGCGTGTGTGTGAGTTTGTCTGCCCTTGTCAAGTGTGTCCTCGCAAACATGTGTGTGTATGGGTGTGTGTTTGTGCGTAAGCATGTGTGTGTATGGGTGTGTGTTTGTGCGTCACTCTGTGTGTGTATGGGTGTGTGTTTGTGCGTCACTCTGTGTGTGTGTGTGTGTGTGTGTTGGCATGTGTGTTGCCTTTACTGTTCCTACAACTGGGTCATCGTTAGACTCTCTGTGTCTGCGGGCGGTGCATCGAGTTTCGCACGTCTGTATAGCACGGACAGAGTTACACCTTCCACTGGCCTGCATTATGCAGAGGTGTGATGATTCCACCTCCAGGACCTGGCGCCTACTGTCCACTACAACATGGCAGTTACAGAGCAGGCCCAATAAGTAGGCGTCCAGTCTCATTTCCTTTCCACCTGAACCTGGCTGAAACTCATTTAACTTGATGCCCTGGGTGAGCGAACGTCATTACATTTACATTTACATTACATTTAGTCATTTAGCAGACGCTCTTATCCAGAGCGACTTACAGTAAGTACAGGGACATTCCCCCGAGGCAAGTAGGGTGAAGTGCCTTGCCCAAGGACACAACGTCATTTTGCACAGCCGGGAATCGAACCGGCAACCTTATGATTACTAGCCCGATTCCCTCACCGCTCAGCCACCTGACTCCCTAGTAAAGTAGTAGTGACTCCTTAGTAGAAGCAACCGGAACAAAAGAGAGTAGCGAGGATCTATCTGTGACAAACTGGCTAAATTGCTGGATTTTCCGTTTGCACGTGTTGGGGGGAGGGTGGAGGATAACGTTTTGAAGGGGGGCAGGGGGACTGATACACATACAGAGCGTATGGAGTGGACACCCTGGGAGTCTTAAAGGTGTTTTCATGGACCTACATCCTAGAATACAACCCTGCACAGCAGGCAACCCTCCCCACTACCCAGACCTCTAGCAGTATGTCTCATATTCCGAGTCCCTGGTCAAAGAAAAGGATTAAGGGTATATATATGTATCGTTGGCCTGTTGGTGTATCATTGTAGCGTTGCCCAGCTGTTTCCTGTCAGGGGGCTAGGCTTGGGTGGTGTGTTTCCTGTCAGGGGGCTAGGCTTGGGTGGTGTGTTTCCTGTCAGGGCGCTAGGCTTGGGTGGTGTGTTTCCTGTCAGGGAGATAGGCTTGGGTGGTGTGTTTCCTGTCAGGGCGCTAGGCTTGGGTGGTGTGTTTCCTGTCAGGGCGCTAGGCTTGGGTGGTGTGTTTCCTGTCAGGGGGCTAGGCTTGGATGGTGTGTTTCCTGTCAGGAGGCTAGGCTTGGGTGGTGTGTTTCCTGTCAGGGCGCTAGGTTTGGGTGGTGTGTTTCCTGTCAGGGCGCTAGGCTTGGGTGGTGTGTTTCCTGTCAGGGGGCTAGGCTTGGGTGGTGTGTTTCCTGTCAGGGGGCTAGGCTTGGGTGGTGTGTTTCCTGTCAGGAGGCTAGGCTTGGGTGGTGTGTTTCCTGTCAGGGGGCTAGGCTTGGGTGGTGTGTTTCCTGTCAGGGCGCTAGGCTTGGGTGGTGTGTTTCCTGTCAGGGCGCTAGGCTTGGGTGGTGTGTTTCCTGTCAGGGGGCTAGGCTTGGGTGGTGTGTTTCCTGTCAGGGGGCTAGGCTTGGGTGGTGTGTTTCCTGTCAGGGGGCTAGGCTTGGGTGGTGTGGTGTGTTTCCTGTCAGGGCGCTAGGCTTGGGTGTTGGTGCGCTGGAGCGTACCTCAGCTTCGTAGATGAAGAGGATGACGTAAGTGATGGTGTAGACCGTCATGTAGATGGACAGCTTGACAGATCCGCTGTGGCTGATCCTTGCCCTGATACAGTGATACACACACACACACACACACACACACACAGGGGTAAGAGTTTGTAAACCTAGTTTAAAGAGTTTGCAGACCCTAGTGTGTGCAGACAGACACACACACGGTACATGTAAGAAAGGGAACAAAAGCACCGTGTCTATCCGTTAAACTCCAGTGCAGACAGCTGATCTAAGTGCTGCAGCTACTCATGAACTGGACCCGAGTGAGAAGACAGTGTGTCGTGTCGATGTTGAAACCTCTCTGCCAAACTAGACAGACAGGGAGAAGCAGAGCTAAAAGGCTCAGTCAACGCAGCCTGTGAGACAGGGAAGGGAGAAGAGCGTTTTTATCCAGTGTCACAGCGTAGCAACGATAACGGCAGTTATCCTAAGTGACAAGGCAGAGCGAGGGAGAGCTGTTGAGCGCAGGGACAGCTGGGGCTGCCCTCCGGCCCAGAGGTGAGAGACGCCGTGTGAAATGTGAGATGCACAGACACACACACACACACCTACCTGGTGACAGTGAAGCCTTTTCCCAGAAGAACCAGCATCAGTAGGAACACCAAGAAACTGACAGAGAACAGTAACTTCCCTGTGGAGAGTGAAGGAGGGAGGGAGGGAGGGAGGGAGGGAGGGGGGGAGGGAGGGAGAGGGGGAGGGAGGGAGAGAGGGAGGGGGGGGAGGGAGGGAGGGAGGGAGGGAAAACATTAGAACTTCTCCCACAGAGAGTGAAAGACAGGTTACTGTAAGTAGGTTAAAATGTCTGAATTGGTAACGCCGGAAACCGAAAACAGGTCATGTCACACACATGCGCGCAGTCAGTCAGGCACACACACAAATGTACTCCTATACAGAATATCTTACATGCATTGTTCATCTTGAAACTACCCAGTGGTTTGGCTCTCTGACTCACCCAGTATCTTCAGACTGCCATTGCCTACCCCATCTCTGGCATACAGGCCCCAGTAGATGCAGTGAAACATCAGGCTGCAAACTGCAGAGGAGAGGAATCAGGAAAGAGACACTTCTGAGCTACTGAAAGCTATTAAATATTACATACCAGAGGGAACAACTAAGCTAAGCAATAGTGCTAATTTATTACTTAATACCTATGCTAATATCAGTGGCTCATGTACTTGAAGATTTGAGACTTTCATGCAGTATGACATGCAAATGTAGTGCTTGAGGAATCTGTGTGTGAGAGAGAGATAGAAAGAGAAAAGGAGAGAGAGAGAGAGAGAGAGAGAGAGAGAGAAAGAGAGATAGAGAGAGATAGAGATAGAGATAGAGAGATAGATAAAGAGAAAGAGAGATAGAGAGATAGAGATAGATAAAGAGAGAGAGAGAGATAAAGAGAGAGAGAGAGATAGATAAAGAGAGAGATAGAGAGGGAGAGAGAAAGAGAGAGAGATAGAGACAGAGATAGAAAGACAAAAGGAGAGAGAGATAGAGACAGAGAGAAAGAGTGATAGAGATAGAGATAGAGAGAGATAGAGAGAGATAGAGATAGATAAAGAGAGATAGAGAGAGAGAGACAGATAGATAAAGAGAGATAGAGATAGAGAGAGAGAGAGAGAGAGTTATGAGCCTCACCCTCTACACCTGCCGCAGTCATAAACATCTTATAGGTTGTATGGAGAAGCTGCCGTCCCTTCAGATGATCTAGAGGGAAGGAGAAAGAGATGGGAGTGGGGGATGAAAGAGGAATACAAAAGAGGAGAGGCAACCAAGGAAGATGAAAGAAAAGGGGAAAGGAGAGTAAATAACAGGAGACATGTGGGCAAGAACAGGTGTAGAGGGAGTGAACAAAGAACGAAGAGAGGGAGAGAAAGAGAGAGAAGCATGAGGACGTGCCCTACTTGCTGAATACATGTCTATATGTGCAGATACTGTGTGCACTTTCCCCTCCCTCCCTCCCTCCCTCCCTCCCTCCCTCCCTCCCCGGTCTTTCAGGAGAGCAGTCCGGCATTGTAGCTCAGTCACACCGACATCCCCGTTTCCCTGCAGGCCTTGTCTGCTCTTCAGCTTCAGCTGTCTCGTGTCTGTCAAGCGCAGCTAAGCCCCCCCCCCCCCCGCCTCCTCTAGTGATCCAGGGGATGTGGGGCTGACCCCCCCACACACACACCTCCTCTAGTGATCCAGGGGATGTGGGGCTGACCCCCCCACACACACACCTCCTCTAGTGATCCAGGGGATGTGGGGCTGACCCCCCCACACACACACCTCCTCTAGTGATCCAGGGGATGTGGGGCTGACCCCCCCACACACACACCTCCTCTAGTGATCCAGGGGATGTGGGGCTGACCCCCCCACACACACACCTCCTCTAGTGATCCAGGGGATGTGGGGCTGAACACCAAAACGTACTCTGGAACAAGCACTCCCGCCCTGTGCTCTCTGGAACAAGCACTCCCGCCCTGTGCTCTCTGGAACAAGCACTCCCGCCCTGTGCTCTCTGGAACAAGCACTCCCGCCCTGTGCTCTCTGGAACAAGCACTCCCGCCCTGTGCTCTCTGGAACAAGCACTCCCGCCCTGTGCTCTCTGGAACAAGCACTCCCGCCCTGTGCTCTCTGGAACAAGCACTCCCGCCCTGTGCTCTCTGGAACAAGCACTCCCGCCCTGTGCTCTCTGGAACAAGCACTCCCGCCCTGTGCTCTCTGAAACAAGCACTCCCGCCTTGACGCCGGGCAGGCAGGTAGGCACTTACTAATCCTCTCTCCCTGGGAAGACGAAGGCGAGGACGGGGGGCGGTCAAGCCCCCATACGTGGGAAAGACACTTACAGGCAAAGTAGCAGGAGAGGAGAAACACTGCGCTGAAGATGACCAGGAAGGTGATGTCGGTCTCCAGAATCCCTGGGAAGTTCCATTATAGAGGATGGGAATAGGAAGGGGAGATGAGGCACAGAAAGATGTTGGAATTATTAAAGGAGATGAACATGACTATTTCAATACTATGGCCCCCACTACCCCCCCCCCCCCCCCCCGCCCGCCTCTTTTTGTCCATCCTAGTAAGCTCATCCATTATTTTTAATTCATCCACAGACCTTCCCTTCATTATTCTAATTTGTTCAGTTCAATATGCTTTATTGGCCGTGCAAAGTAGTGTTGTCCAGTCTATTAGCCATCGTTTTATTAACATCGCTGTAATCACGCTCACCAAACTCATCTGCAGAGAAATGCTGGGTCCAGAAAGACTGGCCGTTAGTCAGCTTCATCTCGTATTCCAGCTGCAAGCCATCCCCCTGAAAGAGAGAGAGAGAGGCAGAAAGAGAGAGATATAAAGAGAGAGAGACAGAGAGAGAGAGAGAGAGACAGAGAGAAAGAGAAGCGATTGAGAGACAGTGCGTGGCAGAAAGAGCTCATTTCACAGAGAGCAGTTCAAAGCCTGCGGACTTTCTGGTTGTTGTGGTGGCGAGGTGGAGGTAGGGGGTAGCCTTTGATTCCTTTTGGCAGCCAGGACTCCATCTCAGTCCCTCCATCAAAAAGGTTGGAGGGACTACCAAGCGTAGCCTGTCACAAAATCAATACTGTCAGTGAAGGCACACACAGCGAGTTGAAGAGAGAGGGGAGAGATAGATAGATAGTCAGAGAGTGATAAAAAAAGAAAAGTGGGTGCAGAGAGCAGGCGAGGACAACAGAAAATAAAGAAGGGGAATGGAGCGACAGAGGGAGCAGAGGATGAAATGAAAGAGCAGAAGTGAAGAAAAAAAAAAAGAAGTAAACAAATACAGCGATCAAACAGCAGACGGGGAAAGAGAGAGAATAGGGAGGGAGGGAGAGAGAGATGGGGGGGGGAGATGAACACGGGGCCAAAACAGAGATGGAAAGGTGAGCATGAGAGTGAGCGAGAGGAGAGGAAGCGAGAAGACATGAAGACGGAAATTGCCGGCGTGTCCAGAGAGCTGCAGGCCCCGACACACAGCGTGAGAGCCAGTCCAACAGCATTAGGCCGTGTGTCCATCAACAGCCGCTGTCGTGACGACACTCCAGGAAACAACCACTTAAATCATTTCCCTCTTCACTAGCGATCTGCGCCAACACTGCAAATCCGGCACGCACTCCCGCCGCAAACACCGCAAACCCGATCAGACAGATACATGCCCAGATATGCACTCAACCCCCCCCCCCCCCACACACACACACACAAACACACACACACACACACACACATGCCAACAGAACACGACGAACAGGCAGGCAAACACACACAGGAGACACCCATACACATACACAAACATGCACGCACGCACGCACACACGTACACACTGAGCTCAGCTCCAGCCCTTGAGCAGAGCTCATCAAGCAGTGATTACTATGCAGAGTGCTCCGAGCACAGCAACATGAACCAGCCACACTCTCCCCGTACCAGCACAGACCCACGCTCACACATAGAGCCATCACCAAACAAAACTTTACATCACAGTAGGACTCATCCGTGGATTTACGGTCTCGGCGAAGCAAATTATTTATTCATTTGTTCCCGAGGATTGCGCAGACAAAACAGCGAGGTAACATGAGTTCAGTCCTGAATAAACGTGTGCTGTCGCCTAACGATGGATTGTCCGGCCGCCCTGTTCGCTTGTGTGTGAGCGAGGGGGTGGCGTGTGTTGTCAGGGCAACAGACAAGCAGTGGGCAGGGCCCCAGCTACAGGGGTTAGTGTTGAACACTTACCCCGCACTTGCTGAGAGCGATGTACCACCATCTCTCCCTCACAGACCTGAAGCTTCGACCTCCCACACAGCTTAAAACCTCCTCATTCCCCTCTCCTTCCACCTATCACCCAGAGAGGGAGAGAGGGGGTAGAGAGACAGAGACACACAGAGAGAGAACGATAGTGAGCGAGAGAGGGAGGGAGGCAGAGAGACGGGCGAGAGAGACCGTAAAAGAAGAGTGAATATGTGTGTGAGAAAAAAGGGCGAGAGAAAGAGAGAGACGTGTTATTGTCATATACCCACAGAGAGATATCACAGCCCACACATCTAACAGATGGAGACACACAAACAAGCCCTCAAAAGAAGGAGCCATACCAGACTCACACCTACTGCAACCACAAATACCCCAGACTGTGTTAACAAACAAAGCATGGATTAATTGATACAAACAATTTTTTTTAAGAAAACAGTCTGTTGGGAAACCAAAACCACACAACGGATACAAGTGTGTGTGTTTGCGAAAAAATACTTGTGTTCTTACCACACAGCCGGACCACGTGTAGCGGGTGGTCAGGTTGATGACCTGATTGTTCTCTGGCCTCAACACTGCCTCCTTCTGGTAGCAGTTCTGTGGCGCAGACAAGCAGGTAGGAAAAGGTAAAGGTGAAGGCGTCACCATACAGTATACATTACACACGCAAAAAACACACGACCAAGAAGCAAACAAGTGTCCATAGCTCTGTTGGCTAGGATTTCATGGAAAACCACGACACACACACGACACACACACACACACGACACACACACACACGACACACACACGCACACACACACAAACCATCCCTGAGAAGCAGAAAGGCAGTTTCTCACCTTATCCGCCCTCTTGTACACAGCTGGCCACTGAGTGCTGTCATCAAAGTAGAGCAATATGTTCTGACAGCAGCGTGACTAGTGAGGAGGGACAGAGAGAACAAGGAAATGGAGGGGAACGGGAGAGAGGAGGGGGGAGAGATGGGGGGGGGAGAAAGGAGGGAGGGGGGGACAGGTTGGTGTGAAAGGGTAAGATTAATTCGACACAGACTGCAGGCTACAACGCAACAGAAAGAAGATGGAAAAGTGAGGGAGGGGTTGGGTGCCAGAGGGGGGCAGGCGGGGGGATTTGGGAACAGTTGATGAATAGATGGAGAACAAGTGATAGAGGAAGGAGTAGAGGACAAGGTAAAGGTGTGTTACAACTAGAACGGCCGATAACTATACAGGCTCAAGGCTAATAAAGTTTACGTAAGGTAGCAAGAGAGGGGAAAGAGAGAGGGAAGGAGAGAGAGAAAGGGGGGGGGGAGAGATGTGTGTAAAGATGTACAATGAAAATAACACAGAAACAGAAAGAATCTGCATGATGGAATGAAAGAGCTAAATTAATTCTAATGGAAACATTGTCAGAAAAATACAACACGTTTGTGTGTACCCTTAACCAAAAATCTATTACCACACAACAAAAGAACCTTCTAGTTTATTCGAAAAACACTCCTGTTTTCAATGATTTTCACTCTATCGGTAGTTAGGCTATTATTACTGGCCTCTACAGGTTTTTTATGTAGACACATACACAAACACACACACACACTACTCAAACCACAGATGTGCAGTACCAGCCTACCTTTGCGTAGCGGAACCGGAAGTCTAGACGGCCAAAGTCAGTGAGGAAACAGAATCGAGTGAGGAAGACCCAGTCCTAGGAAAGAGGAGGAAAGAGGAGGAGAGGTGAATGAAGGGAGACGGAAGGAGGAAGGGGGGGAGGGAGGGACAGAGAAGGAAAGATGCAAAGATGACAAACAGGAGGACAGAGTTGGATGAAAAAGGAGAAAAAGAGAGGGAGGGAGGGAGAAGAGGAAAGAGGGGAGAGGGACATCACAAAAGTAAGAACATTGAAACCACAAGCCTGCAAGGACCGGGCCAAACTACAGCCTGGACAGCACACTTCAATGTTCTTATGTAAGACACTGCGACAGCAGCACTGGCCAGCAGTAGATTGGTCAGTGAGAGTGTGTGTGTGTGTGTGTGCATGTGTGTGTGTGCAGGTGTGTGTGTGTGTGTGTGTGTTCGTGTGCAAGCAGCACTGGCGGGAATTGAAGAAGGGGGCACATTGGCAGCATGTGCTTCCGAAACACACACAGATCAACCCAGCCCACCAGCCACTTGTGTCTGCACACAGTGAACAGGACAATCGTACCCTTACCCTAGACAGGCTCATCTGCAATGGACACTTCAAATAATGAAATTCACATTAGGATGTTCACCTGACCAGTGCCTGTTTGTTAGAAGGCCCCACCTGCACAAGCGCTCACGGAAATGAAGTCCACAGGTTATTACTGTATAACTGCCATTCTGACGACTCCTCTCAGAATAGAAACACGTCCATTTCTGTTCTGTGTAGCGGAATCCCTGCCAAGCGGGCTTCAATCTCCAACCAGGCTCCTGGTCTATATTTCACACAGCAAACAAAACCGCTGCCATATTTCAGGCAGAGGAAGCCAACTGGAGCTGACACCAGGGGCAGTAAGTCACGGAGCGACCCAGGAACCTGCTGAAGAAAGCCGTCCACACACAACCTCCCTGCATTGTCCTGGGGCCGGCGCCATCGCCATGGCTACTACAAGGTCGTAATTCAGAACAATACACCCCCCCTTCCCCTTCCCCCTTAAAAATGAAATAAGGCTAGGTAGAGAGGAGAATGGCAGTGCTATCGCCCGACTCTCCCAGTATCATGAATGACCCCTTTGTTAAGACGCACGCGTACACAAACACCTAATTTACCCATAGTCATAGCAACCATCACAAGATTGGTTTCCAGCTGTCATAGGAACAAACAAAGCCTCAGCCCCAGCCTCAGCCCCAGCCCCAGCCTCAGCCCCAGCCCCAGCCTCAGCCCCAGCCCCAGAACATCCCTCTACGGCCAGCTTCACAACTACTCATGCTCGACTAGCTCAAACGTTATCGTTGACCAGTCAATACCGTCCCCACATCCAGCTGGGTGATTTTCACACCAGCCAGCCAGGCTATCGTCCCCCTTGGGGGAGTCCAAGGGCAGCTGCTGCCACAGACAGTCTTAGTGGACAAGTGGACCGTGCACAGGAGAACAGGAGAGGATACGTAGAACATCTTAGAACACGGGTCCGGATGCTGGGGTGTCACACGTAATCCTCCTTAGTCCTCTCATTTCCCCCACGGCTACTGCATTGTGATGCAGAGTCATTCAGCCAGTGTGTGTGTGTGTGTGTGTGTATGTGTGTGTGTGTGCACTGGACACCTCATTAATCAAGCGCTAGGCCTTGATGCGGTATCCACTCACCACCGAGATTCAGAACCTCGCTCTCTTTCGCCATCCCTCCTTTTCTCAACCTCTCTCTCCCTCTATCTCCGTCCCTCTCTTTCTCCCTCCCCAGATCCCTGTTTGCTCGCTAAGCCTCATTAACAATTAATTACCAATCAGCTAGTCACGTCACCCCTGGACCGCCGAGCCTCTCAATGATTCATTAGTGAGGTTACACAACAGTAAAACTTAAAGACACCCTCTCACACACTATGTACAAACATGGGAGAACACGGACACTCACTATACACACAAAAGCTTTTTTGTCGTCGTTATCTGTCATATTACACCACAAAAACACACACACACACACCTATAAATGCTGGTATAGGGGGGTCAGATGGCTGAGCGGTTAGTGAGTTGGGCTATTAATCAGAAGGTTGTTAGTTCGATTCCCGGCCGTGCCAAATGACGTGGTGTCCTTGGGCAAGGCACTTCACCCTACTTGCCTCTGGGAGAATGTCCCTGTACTTACTTTAAGTCGCTCTGGATAAGAGCGTCTGCTAAATGACTAAATGTAATGTATAGAACTGATCCTTCTACAGAGTCTGTATTTACTTTGATGGTTCATTTGATGATGCTCCAGGCCCAAATATCCCACATAGCAAATCCCTCCTTTAGGGCCTTCACGGCCCACTCACCCACACCTCCTTTCCCCTCCGCTCACCTCTCATGAGCCTGATACGATTCTGGCTGTTCTCAATTTCAACTAGAGTGTTTTGGTGTTGGCACTCGGACTGTGTGTGTGTTTGTGTGTGTTTACTGAATGAATGAGTGAGTGACCTTGGGCGGGAAGAGGCTAGCAGACAAGACTGGTGATGTGTTTAACGGTCCCAAAGGAAAACAAGCACACACACGCACGCACACACAAGCACAGTCTCTCTCTTTCTCTCTCTTTATCAATATGTCAAGACCAGTGTTGTTTTATGCCATTCATACTGTGCAGGTGTTTACTCCTAGATCAGCAACACAGAATGAGTTTAGAAGACAAGGAGTGCTTTCTTGAATAAGTATTTGACATGGAAACCACTTGTACAACACAATTTTTTTACTTTTAAACAAAATGGGATTTGCAATCCTGCTATCTCAATTGACCAAAGGATAAAAGCATATAACCTCATCTCTGATAACATGGTTATGATTCTAAACTTCAAATAAGCCACACCACTGACAATAATTTCTAAGTCTTGCTATAGATAAGAGTCTAGTTTGGCGGATGTCGTCTAATCAAGTTATATTAATCTCCTAAACACCATGGTCAAGGTTTTTGGAACTCTCCCTGCAGTGGACACTTGGCCCAGATTCACTGAGACACCTGGAGCACTACGGATAAAACGCCATATCAACTTAGACGATGTCTGGTCTAATAGGCCTAATCTTTGTCAAATGTATCTATGGAAACTGGCGTGCGTGGACCAATAACAAACACCGTTTTGAAGAACGACCGCTGACTCACACCTGTAACCGGTTGCCTTGGTGAAAAGAGAACCCCATCGTCTTGTAGTGACAATAAAGAAGCCTGTAAGCTAAAGCGACGAAATAGTCCAATTTAAGTTGAGAGCCACACCGTCACAACTGAAGCTTGTGATGTATATGCAGAGTTTCGATCACAAAAGAAATGTGCTGGATCTGACATGCATACAGATGCGCTCAATTGCACGGCAACAAACACAACCTAGCTGTCATCTAATCCGTAGCGTAATAGGTTAAATGGCATGCAAACATCACAGGTAACTTAGAGGTTTCGCAATAACAGTTACGCTTGTAGCATGGACTAAATTGTCTATCCAATAACGGTGACAGTGTCGTTGTAATAATTGCGATAAATATACCAACACCATCTCTTACCTCTTTGGTATTAACTATACCTCTGACGTATTTCCCCAGAACTGAGCCAAAACCGAAAACGCTGGACACCACGGCCAAACACAAAAGTCTCTCGCAAACCTCCATCTTATCCCCCTTCTCTGTTGATACTCTGGTTCTCAGGACAACCCTGGTCTATCACCCAGGAACGCAGGAAACGGTAGAGCCTGGGTAAGAGATGGAAGCAGAGAGGAGGCGCGCTCTTGTCCCTCGAGGATGAATGTAGCCCCAATAGCCTACTTGAGCGGTGAGCGCGCTTTCGGATACGCGCCCCAATTCTGCTTCTTTCCTTCGTCGGTTACGGGGCAGAATGCTCGTCCTCGCTCGTAGATTGCGACACATTCAGCACCATAGAATTTGCCATTCGTGTAGACTAGTCGATGGCACAAAAATGTATAAAAAATAGCGAACCATATACTTCCTAAAGACAACAGGCCAAATACACAGGTAGGCTATGTCCCACACAATATTCTGCTCCTAAGTTTTCAATAGGCTACCATATAGCCTAATGCATTGGGAAAGGTGTATTTATATAATGTTTTTCTCCAAAAGATGAGCTACCAAAGTTTAACAAACCACGAGACAACCAACGCGTCTGATTCTCAAGAATATAATACATTGATATAGGCTACATCAAACATCAAGAATAAACTAGAAATTAACCAAAGAGAAAGACGGGGATATCTTTTTTTAAATTATCGATTTCTGACAAAATGCTTGATACAGTAGACTTTTTCGATAACTGCAGTCACTCAAGATATGAATACAAACAAATGTGTAAAATATACTTTAGAAAGACATCAGTAAAACGATATTGTTTGGATAATTTATTTATTTCAATACCAAATAAACAGGGAAAATAATATAGTTTCCAATAGTATACTCCAATATACTTTAGGTATCTGACACAACATTCAGCCAATCCTGCAAAATAAAGGCATAAAAAAAACGATACAGGTCATTTAATATACATTCATTATTATTCACAGGTTTGCACTTGTGGTGTTTAAGATAAATGGCCATACAAATCAAGTAAACTGCGTGGCTTCCAGTCTTTCTATGGCTTATACAGGTGTTATGATTCTCCTCCATATGATCATTGCTGCTTGCTATTAGTGCAGACGTGCAGAACCCGTCTGGCGTTCACGCACGACTGACAATACGCCAATATTGGTTCAGACGTCAGCGGTATATAACACAAATATGGCAAGGACAGCGGGTCAAAATGACTCTTCAAAAACTAGGCGAAGTCTTTGGTTGTGCTAGTGGCCTTAATCTAGTGTACACTTGATCCCACAAGAGGTGTTATCTAAGTGGGACACTAGAAGGGAGAATAATGTCTTCACGCAACACTGAAACAGCCACAGTCGGTCGAGTAAAATGATTCTGATATTTGATGTCGATCAGATTTTCGCAAATGGTGTCGATTAGAAAACAAAATAAACTCATACACCCATGTATATAAACCGCAGCCATAACCCTGTTAAACCTCACTGTCAAAATGTAAAATAATATTCTTTAGATATATTTTTTTAAGACAACACAGGGCAGTCACTGAGAGCATGCAGGTGTGTTCCTATTGCATAGGTGTGCTTATGACAGTGCAGGTCTCTGAACTATGCTTCTTCTGTTGTTTGCTGATATGTTTTCCAGATGCTTTTCACGTTGCACTCGTTTTACGTTCTCAGGTAGTTCTTAGTGAGGAAAGCTTATCTCTGAGGAGGTTAAGGTATGCTGTGTACACCCTGCAAGTTCCACGCACGAGCAACATCACATGATTAAAAGTACATCTGAAGATATTTTCCATTCCTACCAGGCCGTGTGATTTATGCAAACAAAAACGTCTGCGCAGTCGTTCTGTAGCGGGCGCGCGCACACGTTAAAAGACTCATGCATGAAACATCGAAGAACATGGAGGCAGATGGGGGAAACATTTAAACAGGCAAAGACTCCACACTAGACCTCCCTCTCGTCCAATCATCTCCTCTCATCCATATCACTTCCTGCTCTCCTTCTCTCCCCCATGACTGGTTATCAAGGACAGGGAGCTTGGAAGGAAGGGGGGGGGGGGGATGTCACACGATTGGTCTCAGGAAACCAGGAAGAAACTATGAACGTGTCTTCAGTTGCAATTTTTACCCACCAACAGGTTGGGATGCAACAGGGCTACTGTACATACCCACTGCCACAGGGGGGTGATAATGACTCATGAAGCTAAGGGTAGTGCAGTATTGCCTAGTTAGCGTCGAGGGTACTCGATACTGGGAAAGGCACTGAGCTAATCCATCAAACATGAGAACCAGATAGCCCATGAAAGCAACTTCATAGGGCTGGATGACTTCTAATAGTGGTTGGTGTTTTGTTTCGAAAACACAACAGCCCCTATCTTGCTATCGGCAACACACTTACAAACACACCTTGGAGCTCACGTTTCTCCACAGCATAGGTGTCACACACACACACACACACACACACAGAAACACACAACAGTCATTAACATGATCACGTAAACACACAAACACACACACACGCGGACTGCGCTTCACAGGCACTCCCAGAGGCAAAATTAGCAACAACAAGATTCTGACTGAGTAACACACACAAACAGACAACAGACACACACAACTACACACAGTCAGACAGGAAGTGCTGAGGTAACACAAACAGAAGTAACAGCCACCAGTAAACACAACCAGAACATTTCATGAGGGAATAAAAGGAGATGACTTTGCTGTTCCTGACTACTCTCCTCTGTGTCATCCCTCCGCAAAAATTCTGCCGTAAGCATTCCAAGCAGACAGAGCTGGCAATGACAATCCTTCAGCGAGACTTTCTGGTGAACACCCTAGAGCGAGGATTATTTTATCCAATTCCTGCTAAATGTTATTCATCACGCAGCAGATAACCACCAGAGGAGGGTGAAGGATGCTAGGTGTTTCTAACGGATCTATTTATAGCAAAGGGTTGAAAGAGGACAGCCAATCGAAATGACTATTTACCGGTCACTCCAAATAGCTTTTGAACTCCACACGATAGAAGTCCCTCACAATCTAAACCAGCGACAGCGTCCCGATGGCCTGGCATGGAAACACAGTGAAGAGTCTAGTTTGGCAGACGTGCATTTACAGCTGACGCGCAAGGAACCCTCGGGTGACTATTGGACGCATCTGACTTCAGTGCCTGGCGTCGACTGTGCCCTGGGCACCAGGATCTGGTAAACAGAACATCATCTTAGTGGGCGATGTTTCACCATCCCACTTGATCTGGATTCTCCTGCTGGGAACAGACTGGGTGTGTGGGAGGAGGGACGCATTCGGGAGGGGAGGAGGGGTACAGGAGAAACCCTGCAAAAGTAGGTTGTGAAGCAGGAAGTCCCACTATGCTCAGGGTGGAGCCATGTGACGTGCGGCACGCTGGCATGGGAGGAGCGAACACCTCAGGTCTGGTCTGGTGGGTCGTAATGGTCAGTCTGGTCAACTACAGGCCTGTTAGGCTTAATCACCCTAACCTGCAAATCAAAGGTTTATGGAGAGTCTAAAAGCTACACTAGGCAAAGCTGTGTTACGTGATTTGCCAAAACTACACTTTGCAGTAATATGTATTATATATATTTTATCATTTAATATCATTCTAGATTACGTACAAAACACCTCACCAGCAGTGCAGACACATGGATGCCTAAATAACTCCCACCTCATTGCATTAAAAACCTATGGCAACGCTAGCCTAAGAACAACATCTCAAAACGGATAACGTGACACATACTATGGATACATTGTTAATGAATAAAACACAAGTACATCTAGTGACGTAAATAAATACAAATCTTCACAGACTTACATACTTTCATAAAAGATATGGTTGCGATTAAAATCCGCAAGAGCTAAACAAACCCTTCCGACAGTCACGTTTCGGATGTTTGTTGCTTTAGAACCGGCATCCAATTTGAGGTGCAAACCGAGTTAGCTTTCCTAAAGTGGTCCATATTGACAGAGTGATAGACTTCACGGCACAAAGCCATTAGGGTTGATCTAAAGCAGCTTCTTTAAGGACAAGTGTCCATTTCGAAGTAACAGCTCAACAAAAGGCTTTTGCAGCGTCTCTCCCTATCTGATTAGAAACTTCAAATGGCCTTCTGAGCCTAGATGAAAAGCCCTATCACGCCTGTTCTGAATGAGCCAGCTGTCTCCAGATTGATCTGTGTACGTGTGGCTTTATATCCAAGCGTCAAACTAACAGACAACCGCGAAGGCAGTATGGTTGTGTTTGGAGTGTGCGAAGGGGTCTAGCTTTGGTTCAAAGTGCTGCTAAATGACCTCTGTATTTAGTGTGTGTGTAAGTGCGCGTCTGTGTGTGGGTGCGTGTGTGTGTGTTTGGTGGGAGGGGTTTGTGCAGTGGTAAGAAGTGGTTGAGTGTTGAAGCTGAACCCCCCCACCCCCTCCCTCTTCCACTCAGTCACTGCGAACTTCCTCTACTCTCTTTCAGTCTTCCTAAACTCTTTTCTTTCTACTCAAGCTTTGCCCTAATCTGACTTTCAACGTCTTTTCTCCATCTCTCTATCGCTCGCTCTCCACGTCCAGCAACAGTCCTCTCCATTCGTATTTTCCCACCACATCTACGCCCCTATCCCCTCCGAGCCCGTCTTGTTACGAGTAGCCACTCCCACCGGCCCCTCCCCTTCAGTAACTTTAGCCCCTCCCCCGACAGCCAACCCCGCCTCCTCCACGGGCACGGCGAAGAGTGGGGCGGGGTCTCCCGTGGCGACGGAGGGAGAACCCCGATTGGTCCGTTCCAGCTTGCGGTGCCTGGGCGGGGGCGTGTCCTTGGCGTCGAGGATCTCCCTGATTCGGCCCACGCAGACGTTGGCGGCCTCGCGCGTCTCCCTGGAGAGCTGTGATAGGCTGAGGAAGCCGTGGGGCAGCTCGTCCACCACACACAGGGTCACAGGCTGGCCCACGTTACGGAGCCTCTTGGCCATCATCACCGAGTCGTCCAGCATGGGGTCCAACGCACAGGCCTGGGGGGGAGGGGAGAGGAAAGAAGGGAGGGAGGGGAAAGGAGGGAGGGAGGGGAAAGGAGGGAGGGGAAAGGAGGGTAGATGGAAAAAACGAATTAAACATGCTGGGAACTTAACTGAAGTCTACCAGGAACGCCTACCTCGCTCTCTCCTCTCTCTCCCCTCCTATCCTCCCTCTGACTTGGACTTTTAAAATAATCCTCCTCTCCAGTCTACCCCCCCCCCCTCTCCTCTGAATATGAATACTCCTCTCCTTCAACTACGGTTAACAGGTTATATTCCTCCCCCCACCTTCCATTCCTCCCACTATGTCTCCGCGGTAACCCGGTAAACCCCCCCCCCCCACCACACCCACCACAAAGTGCACGGGGGGCAGTCCTCTCAGCATGCTGTCAGGGGCCAGCAGCGGGGAGCAGTAGGGGTTCTTGAACACGGACGTGCTCTCGATCTTCATGTCAGCCAGCTGCTCGGAGCGCAGCGGCTCGAAGCCCAGGGGGAACTCCCGCTGGTGCTCCGGCTCCTCCCCCTCCCGGGCCACCGGGGGAGGCGTGGCCACGGAGGACAGGGCGCTGGACAGGGAGGCGTCCTCGTCCTTGGACAGGAAGAAGCTCACGTCATCGGGCTGGAGAGGAGGGAGGAGAGGAAGGGGGGAGGAGAGGAGGGAGGAGAGGGGTGTAGGGAGGAGAGGGAGAGGGGTGTAGGAGGGGTAGGGGGAGGAGAGGAGTGTAGGGAGGAGAGGGAGAGGGGTGTAGGAGGGGTAGGGGATAAACATTGGCATGTTGGATTGGATTTGATGAGGCAAGCGGGAATGGTGTGCACGTGTGTGTGTAGGGGTGTATCCGGTGGGGCAGCATGGCGATGGTTACCGTGCACTCGGACAGCAGAGGTGCACAGCAGGCAGCAGGAGAGGCGTGGCTGTGGGCGGCGGCCTGGAGGTCCTGGCAGGTCTGGCTCTTCAGAGACTCCCTCCTGGAGGACTCTGCCGGCTCCGGGGCCACCGGGGGGTCAGCGTGGGGGGAGCCGATCGTGGCCTCGGACACGCTCTTCCTCACCGCGTCTGATCGGGACGAGGAGGACCATTATAAACATCAGGGTCAACAGGGAATAGTTTTTCCAGCTCTCTCTCTCCCTCTCCCTCTCCCTCTCCCTCTCCCTCTCCCTCTCCCTCTCTCTCTCCCTCTCTCTCTCCCTCTCTCTCTCTCTCTCTCTCTCACTCTCTCTCACTCTCTCTCACTCTCTCTCACTCTCTCTCACTCTCTCTCTCTCTCTCTCTCTCTCTCTCTCTGAGGTGTGTACCTGTGGCGGCGGAGGGGACTCTGTTTGGGTCCAGCAGGGCCTGGAACCAGTTGGAGGCCCCTTGTCTGAAGTCTCGGAGCATCAGCGCCGTGTCCCTCCTCACCAGGGTCATGGTGCTCACCTTCTCCACCTGCTTCTCCGCCTGCGCCTCCACACCTGGGTGGGGGGGGGGGGTGGGGTGGGATGGGGGGGAGAGAGGTCACGGAGGAGAGGAACAAAATTGAAGGAGAGAGAAAAAAAAGAGGGATCAATAGGGGGACAACGACACACTAGACTGCAATCCAGATCCTTTCCTAATCTAACAGGTAGAATAACACACACACACAACACACACACACACACACACACACACACACACACACACACACACACACACACACACACACACACACACACACACACCTGCGTAGGCGCTGAGGCACCTGGAGAGCACGCTGAGGGGCAGCAGGGGGTCCATGAGGGTGAGCAGGCGGGAGGGCGAGGCGTAGGCCGTGAGCAGGGTGGCGGGGTAGGCCGCCATGATGCCGTCCGGCATGCGGACTCCGTGCGCCGCCACGCGCATGGAGGTGGTCAGACACAGGTTGCCCCCCGCGCTGTCCCCCGCCAGACACAACCCTCTCCCCGGTCCAGCCTGCGGGGGGAGACAGAGAGTCAAAAGAAAAGCACTGTTGGAGAACGCTGAAGAGTGAAGGAGAGGGAGGGGGGGGACGGGACGTGTAAGAGGGAGAGAGAGAGGAGAGAGAGAGAGAGAGAGAGAGAAAAAGATGGAGAGAAAGTGTGTGAGAGAGGGACAGAGAGAGAGAGAGAGAGAGAGAGAGAGAGAGAGAGAGAGAGAGAGAGAGAGAGAGAGAGAGAGAGAGAGAGAGAGAGAGAGGAGAGAGAGAGAGAGAGAGAGAGAGAGAGAGAGAGAGAGAGAGAGAGAGAGAGAGAGAGAGAGAGAGAGAGAGGAGAGAGAGAAAATGAAACAGGAAAGAGCTGGAGGCTAGCTACACTTAAATGTACATTTAGCAGAACCTTTTATCCAAAGCGACGTACATATTTTGCATCTCTCTGGCACATCCTCTCTGAGGTAGACACAGGATGCATACTGAATAAAGAGAGGCTACTTGTGTGTTTTGCTTGGTAAATAAATTGGAAAATTGACAAGTGAGTGATACAAAGTGGCACTCATTAAGCCAGTCAGAACCAGTGGGCTGGAGTGCCATTAATAATGGATGATGCAATTTGGTACCACAATCAAAACAGGTTACTCCTGTTTGCATTGTTAAACCTGAAATGAGTGAGGCAACAAAGAGAGAGGGATAGAGGAGAGGGAGAGAGATACACGGAAGGAGAAATTAAGAGGGGAACAAAAAAGAGGGGAGGAAAGCCGTCTATAAAATGGACGTCTAAGAGAGATGTGCTGCACCAGAAAACATCACGCTTGCTGACTCACTGCAGTCACCAAACTGTTAAGGCACAGATGGTGCCTGTCACCCCTCCCTCCTCCCTCCCTCCCTGCCTCCCTCCCTCCCTCCCTCCCTGCCTCCCTCCCTCCCTCCTCCCTCTTCCTCCTCCTCCCGGCTGTGCCGGGCGAGGAAGGTCTGTGATTTCATCACTTCGTATGAAACCAACCAGTCATTTCCACGAATATGGGGAAAACATATTTCAATCAAAGTCGGGATTGTGAAATGGTTGGTTTCACGTCTCGTTTCGCATCCCTCGCCCCGTGGTGTTCCTGCTCAAGGTCCCGAATGTTCCACAAACTCAAGCTTGTGTGTGTGTGTGTGTGTGTGTATGTATATGTGTGAGACTCACCCAGGAGGTGGTGGTTCTTGAGAGCCCAGCAGTAGGCATAAAAGCATTCCTCCAGGGCCCGGGGGAAGGGAGCCTCGGGGGCCAGGGAGTAGTCCACAGACAGGATGGGGCAGCCCAGGTCCTGCGACCAGCTCTTCAGGTAGGGCTGGGGGGTGAGGGTGGGAGGAGAGGCAGGGGGGAAGGGATGAAAATAAATACAAATTAATCATGGTTACTGTTCTTATATTCATCCCCATCATCATCACTACCACTGTCAAAATCATCGCCGCCATCTCCTTTATCCTCACCCTCCAAGAATACACACACACACACACACACCTCCTGTCATTCTTAGAGCAGGACAAGAGGTGAGGTACTTGTCAGTGATTCAATGCGTCAACACGGAGATCCACAATGCCCTGCTCTCCCACACAAAACTGTCATTCTCGTGTTGTCACGTATCACTGCCATGGGCAAAGCCCAGGGCTGACACCACCAACTGACAGGGGAGAGGAGTGTAGGTGTGTGTGTGTGCCTACGTGTGCTGGCCTTGGCCCAGACTGACTTCCTAACCCCTAAGATTGCCTAGATGTCAGGGGTTAATGGGAGTTGTAGTCTCACTCATCTGCAGACAGCTACTGCAGTTAATCTGGCTGTCTGGGCGAGCAACACAGTGTCATATCGCTCTCTTTCACACAGCAAGTGTGTGTGTGTCTGTGTGTGTGAGAGAGAGAGAGACAGTGATTAAGTTCTGGCCCATCCATTACGATGGGTCTGAATCAATGGGGCGCTGAAAGGAGGAACACTAACCTAGGCCTCAGGCCTTGTTGACACCATCCATCTCCATACACACACACACACACACACAAAGAGAGAGAGGAAGGAGAGGTAGCAAGACTGAGGGAGGGAGAGACCGAAAGAGAGAGAGAGAGGAAGAGAAAGCTAGAGGAAGGGGGGAGAGAGAAAAGAGAGGAACAGACAGAGAGAGAGAACGAGAGGGAGACAGAGAGAAGAAGCAGT
This sequence comes from Osmerus eperlanus, assembly GCF_963692335.1. NCBI lineage: Eukaryota > Metazoa > Chordata > Actinopteri > Osmeriformes > Osmeridae > Osmerus > Osmerus eperlanus. The sequence goes on from NC_085024.1 coordinate 19,711,365, forward strand.
TGTGTTTGTTGGGGGGGGGGGGGGGCTCACGGGACAGAGAACAGTCGGCAGGGAAAGAAAGCAGAAAAAGATAAACAGACACCGAGACAAAACGGGACAACAAGGGAGTTGGGGGAGACGGCGAGGGAGAAAGGGGAAAGAAAGGGAGTCAGGTGGCTGAGCGGTGAGGGAATCGGACTAGTAATATGAAGGTTGCCAGTTCGATTTCCGGCCGTGCCAAATGACGTTGTGTCCCTGGGCAAGGCACTTCACCCTACTTGCCTTCGGGGGAATGTCCCTGTACTTACTGTAAGTCGCTCTGGATAAGAGCGTCTGCTAAATGACTAAATGTAAACGTAAAGAGGGAGAACAGCGACAGATATGAACAAAGTGAAGACGGATGCGAGTAGATGTGTCAGTGTCGTGCCACGCTGGAGGGTTAACAACCAGGGACAGAGAGGCGAGTCACACTGCTCCAGTGGTAATTAGGCACCAATTAGCCTAGCTTATTAGCAGGAGGCTATCGACTGCTAAACGCTCGCCGCGGCAACCCCCCCCCCCCCCCCCAGCATGACAACAAGAGTCACTCTGACGACCGAGTCCTTGACGGGTTCATTACAGCAGCTCCAATTTAATTGGTTAAAGACAAGGGTCGTTAAGACGGGGGGACGGGGACGTGATTGGTCGAGGGGAACGGGGAAATTGGAGGAGGAGCGGAGAGGCGTGGTGGCGTACCTCCAGAGACACACTTCGTGGAAGGTGTGCGAACGTGTGTGAACGTGTGTGACACAGCGAGACTGAGAATGAGATCAAAACACAGAGAAAGAGAGAAGGAGAGAGACCAGTGTAGTGGTGCAGTAGCCTTGAGGATGGATGATGGACGGATCAGAATCAGAGCAGCTTTATTCGCCATGCAAGTTCACACAAACAAGGAATGGAAAGGAAAGGATGATGGATGGATGATGTTGATGATGGATGGATGGACGATGGATGGAGGATGATGATGAGGAGGAGGGGTGAAGACTCACCTCGTGGGACTTGGAGGTCTGGGCTACGAAGCCCCCCCCGTGGTAGTGCACCAGCAGCCAGGGGGCCGGGGGGCTACGCTTGGCCTTCATGCCCAGGGACAGGGAGATGGACCCCCCCTCGCTGCGGCACATAGACAGCAGCTTCTCACTGTCCTGTGGAGGGAGCGAGAGACAGAGACAGAGAGGTGAGAGAGAGGTGAGAGAGAGAGAGAGAGAGAGAGGTGAGAGAGAGAGGTGAGAGAGAGTGGTGTGAGAGAGAGAGGTGAGAGAGAGGTGAGAGAGAGAGGTGAGAGAGAGGTGAGAGAGAGAGGTGAGAGAGAGAGGTGAGAGAGAGGTGAGAGAGAGAGAGAGAGGTGAGAGAGAGGTGAGAGAGAGAGAGAGAGGTGAGAGAGAGAGAGAGGTGAGAGAGAGGTGAGAGAGAGAGAGGTGAGAGAGAGAGGTGAGAGAGAGAGGTGAGAGAGAGAGGTGAGAGAGAGAGGTGAGAGAGAGAGGTGAGAGAGAGTGGTGTGAGAGAGACCCTGAGTGTTTTCCCCACAGGTACACCATTGCACTTTTTGAGGTTCATGTTGTTTAATTGTAACTTGTTTAACTACATGCTCTTATGGTTCTTCCCTTTGGGACTTATTTGCTTTTCACAATGTATGCTTCATGTTTTGGCTACCCGCAATGTTTGGGGCTATCTCATCGTTATGATCAGTGACCTATGCACTTTTGTAAAGCTCTCTCTTGGAAGTCGCTTTGGATAAAAGCGTCTGCTAAATGCATAAATGTAAATGTAGAAAGAGAGAGAGATAGAGAGAGATGGAGAGATAGAGAGACTGACTGACTTTCAAAATATATTCATTGGGCAGTCAAAACTGCCAGCGATCCACCTGTTGTGGTGTAATGTCTGTTGACTTGACAGAGAGAGAGAAAGGGAGAGCGAGACTGAACCAAAACAAGGAGAGAGAGCGAGGGAGGGAGAGCAAGGGAGCGAGAGGGATTTAATGGGATTAACTACAGCGGATGAGAGAAGGCAGTGTTAATTGCTGTCAGGAAAAGATAGACATGTTAGAGAGAATGTGTGTGTGCGCGTGTGTGTGTGTGTGTACTGGTGTGTGTGTGTGTGTGTGCGTGCGTGCGTGTGTGTGTACTGGTGTGTGTACTGGTGTGTGTACTGGTGTGTGTGTGTGTGATAATCCAGCAGCAGAAGCAGTGATGTAGCGAACCTGTCCTTCTCTCAGCTCGTGGGAGATGAGCCTCATCTGGACGGGTCCCGGCCCGGTGTGGGATGATGGCGCCGCTATGGTGACGCTGGATTTGGGGTCTGCCACCAGGGGCAGGTCAAAGGGTACAGGGGGCACGGAGAGGGCGCGGTTCACCTTCACCTGCGTGGACGTCATACTGGCCAGACTCTGAACAGGGGGGACGGGGGGACAGGTGGTAGTTTGAAGGAAAAGGATGTGAACAAATCATTTCACACAGTATTATATTTCCAGACTTACAGATATAAAAAGAGTAAAAATAATAATAAAATATATATTATTTAAAAAATATATATAAATAATTGTTGGCAAACCGATGGTGGTCCGGCTCTAGAACGGAACCCTCCAGACTCACCGACAGCACCTCGGTCTCCGTGATGTTCCAGAAGGCCTTCCAGAAACTGATGTCCAGGTTCTGAGTGATGCGCTCAAACTCTGCGCCTCGCAGCTCCGGGTCGATGGCGTATTTACCCGAGGTGAAGAAGGAGCCGGCCGCCACGCCTGAGGAGGGGGGGGGGGCAGGAAGGAAAACAGCAAATGTCGGAGACGGGGATGTGGGGTGTGGAGGAGAGGGGGACAGGGAGACAGGGAATGGAGAGATGACCGAAGAGGAAAGAAAAAAAGTAGCAAATGAGGACAGAAAAAAAAAAATTATGGATGGTTAAGAATTGACAGGAGTTGAAAGGCAAGTGTCATACAGGAGACACACAGGAAGGAAAGAGAGCGAAGGAGGAAAAGGAGGATGGAGAGAGAGGAGAGGACAGAGGAGAGAGAGGACAGAGAGATGATGGGAAGAGAGGAAGAGGTGGTGAGGAAAAAGGGAGAGAGGAAATATAGAGACAAAAGGTGGAGGACAGAGAGAGAGAGAGAGAGAGATCGGGATCAAGATGAGCGAGTGACTGGATGCTGAAACATCAAAATCGCAACGAGAGAAACATGAACTCACTGAGACAGCAACATAAAGGAGGGAGGGGAGGAGAGGGGGAGAGGAATGGCAGTGAGTAGATAGATACAGACAAGCGTGGACACTGAACAACTCCTATAGCTAGGAAAGCACGGGGACCTCCAACCACTGGGGGGAAAATGAGTTTTTCTTTCTGTCTCTCTTTCACCCACTCTCTCCCCCCCCCCCCCCCCACTCTCTCCCCCCCCCCCCCCCCCCTCGCTCTAAGGCCGCAACCAGCCATTCACTGCACATCACTAGGAGGACAGTATGTGTCACCCGCTAGCGCTCCAAAAGTTTCCTCCAAGGTTGGTGCCTTGTCAGCTGTGAGGACATGAGAGGCGGAGGGAGACAGCAGCGGGATGGGATGGGGGGGGGGGGGGTGGAGGAAGGGGTGGGGGGGAAGAGGAAGAGGGTCTCTCCCACTTCCTGACAGGAGGTCTACTGCAAACGAAAGTGAGAGGGGAGCCACTCACCGTACGGCGCAACAACTCGAGCATCCACTGGGGCGCAGCAGAGAGCACAAGACACAGGGTGAGCGTGACGTGTGTGTTCACGTGTGTATGTCGGTGTGTACATTTAGTCATTTAGCAGACGCTCTTATCCAGAGCGACTTACAGTAAGTACAGGGACATTCCCCCCGAGGCAAGTAGGGTGAAGTGCCTTGCCCAAGGACACAACGTCATTTGGCAGGGCCGGGAATCGAACTGGCAACCTTCAGATTACTAGCCCGATTCCCTCACCGCTCAGCCATCTGACTCCCACATGAAATGCATTTTCCAGGAATGCGATTTAGGCATGAAAATGCACACAAAATACTGGGTGTGCCCGCATGTTTGCAGTAAGAATGGGGGACACACCAACACGTCAGTTGTTGTCGAGTTACGGCCTCTGTTTGGCATCATGAGTAAGGGTGCAGGCAGGGGTGTGTGTGTGTGTGTGGGGGGGGGATAACTAACCTATCCCAGACTGGTGGCGTTTGTAGTTCTCTCCGAAGGCCACCAGGCCAATGGCGATGGTCTGCAGGCAGGGGCGGATGGCAGGGGTGAACTAGAGCGAGCGAGAGACAGAGATAGAGGGTGTGGGGGGGGGGCAGTCAGAAACCCAGGTAGAGGCTGGTGGACACAGGAAGACGGTTCGTCTTGTGACTCCTCCCCTCCCTGCCCGGCCCTGGTTTGATCTGGTCAGGACTGACCTGAAAACGGTCCCAGGCCAGAAGAATCCACCATGCTTTCACTATCAACAACAGCTCCCCCACCTCTAGATAATCCCCCCCCACTTCTAAGCCTTGGTAATGGCCTGAGAAGCAACTAATATGCTCTATATATAAGCTCTGGATGAGTCTCTCTCTCTCTCTCTCTCTCTCTCTCTCTCTCCTTACAGGTTGGTTGTGATCAACCCCTTTCCACAAACACACACCTGCAGCTCCACAAACAAAACACACACACACACACACCTGGAAGCCGATGCATCGGCCGTAGAAGCAGCCCTTGTGCATGGAGGCGTACTCCCGCACGAAGCTCTGGCTCAGGCCACTCTCCTCCTGGAAGAACAGGTTGCCGTGGCTGTTGTCGTGCAGCAGGCGCTGCGCCAGGTAGAGCAGGGCGCGCAGCTGGCACAGGGCGCTGCAGTACGCCTCCATCTCGCCCGCGTTGTGCGCCGCCCGGAAGAAGATGCTGCGCCGGTTGGCGGTGATGTAGCGCCCCTTCTGGATGATGTGGAGGATGCAGCACTTCACCACCTGGGCGGGGGGGGGGGGGGGGGGGCGAGGTAAAAATGTTGAGCGGATGGAGGGAGCGTGAGATAACAATTGAATAATGAAGTTAATAAAAGAATGGAGAGGGGAAGAGAATGTGAAGGTTTATCTGACAGATAAATGGAAGTGAATGTTCAATTCCCTCAACAGAGGGGCCCCCAGAGCGCCAGAGCACAGGGAGGTAATGGGGGATAATGGTGGGCTGACATACTGATCATCCCGACACAAAATCAATTTAATGAGACACCATGGGAATAAGAAAAATAAATATCCCAGTGTAAATAACTGACGGTGAGCTTCTCCCCAATGTAGAATAACAGAAGATACAGGACGATGGTTCATGTGGCCGTGCTTACACGCAGGCACGCACACACGCACACACATCCCCTACCTTGACAAGTGAGCGGTACCCGTTGGCAGGTATGTGAGGGTCGAAGTCAAAGTGGTGGTAGATGGAGGCGAACCCGGAGACCACGGGCTCCAGGCTGCGGGCGTGCTCCTGGATGAGCGTGGTGGCGTCGACCAGGCGCCGCGCCGCCTCCCCCTGGGGCCCCTTGGAGCCCCCGGAGAAGAAGGAGGCATTCTCCTCACACACGCTGTACAGGGCCGCAAACACCGCCTTGGTGTCCATCACTGAAGGGGGAGGAGAGGAGAATGTTACAGCATTGGAGGGAGAGAGGGGCAGGGAGGGAGAGACAGCGAAAAAAGCAAGATAGAGAGAGTGAAAGAGAGAGAGAGAGACAGCGAAAAAGCAAGAGAGAGAGAGTGAAAGAGAGGGAGAGACAGAGAAAAAGCAAGATGGAGAGAGTGAAAGAGAGAGAGAGAGAGAGAGAGAGAGACAGAGAAAAAGCAAGAGAGAGGAAGAGAGAGTGAGAGAGAAAAAGCAAGAGAGAGAGAGAGAGAGAGAGACAGAGCAAGAGAGAGAGAGAGAGCAAGAGAGAGCGACGGACAAAAAGAAAAAAAGAGTGTAACACATGGGTTTGGCCATCAGCATGCAGGGGGTGTGCGGAGGGCTGGAGCGCGGGCAGCCTCGGCTGCCTCGTGGCTGCCTTCGTCCTCGCCTCTAATCCCCTGCAGCTCAGCTCACAGGAGCTCACTGACGGGGAGCGTGTGCAGAGCTAGCGTTGAACCAAATGATCTGAGACCAAGCTCAAACGGCGTGAAGCCTCACATGAGATGCAACGCGCGTGGCGGCGGAGAACACACACTTTTACTTGGAAATGAGGAACACACACACACACACACATTTAGTCATTTAGCAGACGCTTTTATCCAAAGCGACTTACAAGAGAGAGCTTTACAAAAAGTGCATAGGTCAATGATCATGAACAACGAGATAGCCCCGGAAACATTGCGGGCGGCCAAAACCTGAAGTATACATTGTGAAAAGCAAATACGTGCCAATGGGTGGAACCAGAAGAGCGTGTAGTTAAACAAGTTACAATTAAACGACAAGACGAGACGGACACACACACACACACTCTCACTCAGGAATGAGCATGACACACAGGAGACGCGCTCAGACAAACACACAGCCCCACAGGGCCCTACGCAGTCTACAGACACGTGGGAGAAAGTGGATCCCTGGAGAGCTCAAAGCAGGCAAGGCTCTCGAGTCCTGCTGGGTCACCTGAGCCCTCTGAGGGCAGGAGGGAGGTCTCTCTGGTGCTCACTGGGTGGGGTGACAGAGACGCTGAGAGAGACAACACTCGACTCCCCAAGTGAAGGTGGGGGGGTGGGGCCAAGAAATGCTGTAGAACAGTGAATGGGGAAACTTTAATAGATTAGGAATGAAAATACTTCAGGTCATAACTTAAGTTTCCGTTTCTGGACTTGATAGAGACAAAAATATTTCATCTGAAGCCAGATAGTTTGAGTCAACACTGAAGTCTCACTCGGTTGTGAGGACCAACATCCTGTCATCATGTGAAGGCAGCTCTCTCATTCAATGTTACCCATTTATTCAAAGTTTCGCCTCTGAGAACATCAGCTGCTTGTGCTGGATACGTTTTAAACTTCGCTGCTGGATGCCGACCAAAATCGAATCAAATGAACAGTATCATTCATACTGATTCGAATGGCCGGCAAGATTTTCTGCTTACTCACTGTCGAGTCTACCGTCACGCTTGGCGATGTGGCTGAGAGGCTAATTCTTTTTGCTTGGCGAAACTGGTCTCATGATTGCTAAACCACTACCCCCACACCCCCCCTCTTCACTCTCTCACCCCTTTGGCTTGAATGTGCTACATCTTACAAAACTACACCCCTATTCAGCGCCCCCCTCCCTCAAATTCTAGCTCTTGCCTACTTTGTGGCAAGACAACAGCCAGCCCTTCACCCACTCCTTCCTGCATGTCATCTTTTCTCTCTCTCTCTCGTTTCCTCTCTGTCACGCATCCAGGGTCTAGTGTTAGTGTGTTCCCCAAGTGTGTGTGTGTGTTTGAGGCATGCTGGTCCCCAAGCTAAACAAGCAGGTCCAGGGGGAATCCTATAGATGGCGCAGTAGGCCCAAATTCAGCATCGCTAAGGTTCCCTGTCACAGATTAGCTACTGGTCAAAATAGCAGGTTCATTATCGCCCACCATGTTTCTGGTAATGAATTGTCTGGGTGTGTAAGCCTCAAGCCCTCTGACAGATATGTGGCTGGGAAAGGAAGAGCGAGAGAGGGAGAGCGAGGGAGACAGAGAGATGGGGGGAGAGAGAGATGGAGGGAGAAAGACAGAGGGAGACAGAGAGATGGAGGGGGAGAGAGAGAGATGGAGGGAGAGAGAGATGGAGGGAGAGAGACAGAGGGAGAGAGAGATGGAGGGAAAGACAGATGGAGAGAGAGAAAGAAAGGGAGAGACAGATGGAAAGAGAGAAAGAAAGGGAGAGAGAGAGATGGAGGGAAAGACAGATGGAGAGAGAGGAAGGGAGAGAGAGAGATGGAGAGACAGATGGCGAGAGAGAAAGAAAGGGAGGGAGAGACAGATGGAGAGAGAGAAAGGGAGAGAGAGAGAGAGAGAGAGAGAGAGAGAGAGAGAGAGAGAGAGAGAGAGAGAGAGAGAGAGAGAGAGAGAGAGATGGAGAGATGGAGAGATGGAGAGAGAGAGAAAACACGAAGGAGAGCTAAGTGAATGTGACAGCGATTCCAAACCCATTTTATTCACTCTGAGAGACAAACTATGACATGTTGACAGAGACAGAAACTCATGCCACGACCAAAATAAAACAAAAATGATGACCTAACAAACTCACAGAATGCAGATTCTGACACATTTTACTTGCTCTTAGCTGTGAGCGGGTGGATTAATGATAGTGTACGTGAGAGAGAGCGTGAGGAAATGAAAGGATATAGTCAGCAAAACCATTGCATCAACACTGACGCACACTATCCACAAAAGGCACAGAGATTTAGAGTAAATAACTGCACTATTGTAGTGCAATGTAGCAGAACAAACTAGGCCAGGCTTGAGAAACAGGTTAAAATTACCTGGCATAGCCTAATTAGCATACTGTATACTATCTAGGAGCACAACTCTGTTGGTAGATTAAGGACGGTGAACTCACAATAAGCCACAAGTGTGACATTTTGAACAGACACTAAAACCATGCCACGTTTTGTACTTTCAGTATAGTCAACTTAGACAGATAGCTAAACCAGACTAGGCATTGCCTACTTTCATCTCATTCTGAATCTCACGTCATTCTGTCAGCCTTTGTAGCCAGAATGAAGCAAGCACGGTTATTTTAACGGACAACTAGCTAATTGCAGCTCGGCTTATTGATTAACGTTTAACCATGGATTAGCCTACTAACGTTGAATAAAACCACCCATTTTCCCAGGGCTTCTCTGGGCCGGGCATCAACACCCGGGCATTTTCACCTTGCACATTACCATCCTGCTCTGTGTTTGTGTGCGAGACTTGGCAGGTTGGACGTAAAGCAAAACTAGCTTAATGTTTCGGTGTTCCTAACTGTCGGTAAGGACGATTTTCTGTCCCCTATTTGGCAGCTTGGTACCGGCGTGTAGCAGCAGGTTGTAGACACAGACACCTGGTCCCCCGACATTAAAGATAAATGAAAACAGGACATCTATAAATCATGCACAACAACTACCACCAGCGGCATAACAGGCTTATAATGTATCCTGCCGGAGCAACGATGTGTGTGTGTGTTTGTATGCGTGTGTGTGTGAGAGAGGTGCCTACAAATACTACGTGCACGCTTGTGTGTGAGGAAAAGCAAGCTGACAGAGCTACGCTAGGCATGCATGCTATAGAACAACTGTTCAAAAGCCATAATGAGTAAAAATAGAGTTACCCCTGTCCAAGTTCATGCCTCTGTCCTTGACTGATTCCTCTCTCCAACGACAGCAACGAGAGCAGGGAGAGAGAGAGAGAGAGAGGGAGGGGAAGGGGAGATGGGGTATCGTGATTGGATCCTCGCTTCCTTCTGTTGGTGACGGTTTCCCCCCCTGGTCTGTTTTGGTTTCTGTCAGCCTGTCAGACTCGATACTACTCAGATGATTTTTCCTCTTTTCTGTCTGTGCCTCACTTCTATTTAAAGGGCATGAAGTCCTCTGCCACATACCAGCAGTCCCACAGCTCTGAGGACATCTCTCCAAATCCAAGGACTCCTCACCCAGTTTGATGAACACACAAACACAGACACACACAGCAGAGCAAAGGGCTGTGTGTGTGTGTGTGTGTATATATACACACACACACACACACACACATTTGTCCATCCAAAAGAACACTCAGTACAGACTTAGTAACCTTGATTGTTATTGGCTGCTCAACCTGCAACTTCCAGCGATCTTAAGTCTAATTGGCAATTCCCATACAGGATGCACCAACACCACTGTGTGTCCATAACCTGCGTCATCCAGTGTGACCTGGTGTCGATCTGAATTCACCTTGAGAAGGAATATTACAGAGAACATGACTGAGGGAATGTTACGAATCTCTCCAGTCACAAGTATGAGCAGTCACTCAAATACCGACCGACCGACCGACCGACCGACACACACACACACACACACAAAACGACACACACGAACCGACACACACACACGGCCTAAACATGTGCGCTCATGTCTTACACAGCAGGATAAAACTGGACCTTTGAACATTCATATGAGGATCTCATTCTTAGTGAGCTGGGCTGTGCTAGCCACTAGCCAGGAGGTTTAGAAATGCCCCCGTCTGGGGGGCTGGTTATCCGCTTCACTCTGGGGGTTTCTAAGCCAGTGATGGTGCCAGATCTCAAATATTGAACACAGTGTTTTCCAAACAGTGGGCTGGAATGCACTGGTGGGTGGCAGCAAGTCCTCCTGGGGAATGAGGGAGAGATGTCCGCCCAGCTCTGAGGGAGCGCCGGGGAAAAGCAGAAGGGGTTGTTTGTTTACGTGGTTTACGAGTCTTGTACCCTGTCCCTGTTTAAACTGGCTGGCATCCTTGATATCTAACAGTATATGTGGCTACACTGTTGGGGGAGAGAGAGAGACAAGGAGTAACAGAGAGAGTGAATGAGTGAGTGACTGAGTAGGAAAAGAATGACAGATAAAGAAATGACAGTTAACTGCTACTTAAGCCTCTGCATTGATAAGCTTCACCTTATCTTTATTCATGCAAATTCGCTCATACTGCCCTGCCCTGCCCAGGTGCAAAGTGTACAAAATTAATTTTCTCTCTTGGGAGCCTTGATATAATAAACGTCCAATTCAACACCCTTTTTTTCCGCAAAATATGCTTCATCGGTATCAGTCGCCTTGAGATAAGGCTCGACTTAACTTTAAAGTTAGGCAATTCGAGTGGATTCAGAATGTGTCCAAATATTAGTGAAAAGTATCTGGTAAGCCTTCCGGCCCTAACCTCAGGGCGTCTTCCTGTAGACAGACGGTTAAATGAAATGTAAAACAGCCTGGCTGAAAGTCTTCTGAGAGGAGCTAAATCATGAAAGCAGATGCTAAGCTAGCCTAATGTGCTCCTTTGAGATCACAGCCCCCTGATGCTGCTCTCTTACCATGGAGGTGAGCACTATCCATAGCAGTCATGAGAATAGACTCAATTCTACCTCCAGGATGGTAAGGTTGGGGAGGGGGGGGTCGGAAAACGTGACCCTTGTCCCAGACACGTTTCGACAAAGGCCAACCGTAACAACAGGAAGCCAGTAACAATGAACACTTCCAGGACGCACAACAAGGCTCCCTTTAACATAAAGATACAAGTCATAGCTGATTTAACATGAATGTAGGCCAAAAGCATAATATGGAGGATGAGATGCTGAGTACAAGACGTACGGAGCTGCTGCATGTTTAGCCAACTTGTGAAATTTACTTTCCAGTCATCCGTACACAACGGTTAACTGTGCAAGCATTGTCTTCTTTATCTGGTTTTGACAAGATAGGCTAATGCTGTCCAGCTATAAAAAATAAACAGTTGGGCTACTGTTTCTGCGATACTGGTTGTCTTAGAGAGAGAGTGGTTGAAGGCGCATTGTTCCAGATGTTGGTAAGCATCGCGATTTTCCAATTAAAGCAACTAAGGGACTCAGTGCGTCCGCCTGGCTAAAATAGTCGCAGCTACAGTGAGAGTCTGTGTGAATTACAAGGACATATTCATGACGTCCCCCTCAAGCATGTTCTTTTTCTGAGCCAATCCGTGTGTCAAATTGAGTCGCTTCCTCCTAGCGAATGTCTCTCGCCACTGACGCTCGCCACTGACGCTCTCTACCGGCTCACCGAATGGATGCTGATGTGACAGACAGGTTAGTTAGTTGAGATGCCTTCTCTTTAACCTTTTTTAAAAAAGGGAGCTACTAAGGAACTGCAAAGTTCTTTACCGATCTTCTACTCCAAACGGTTTAATCTTCCAGACAGTGTTTCTCTGGTAAGGGGACTTGACACCGGTGAAAATCCTAGGCTACGTTATTCGGATAGTGAGAACGTAAAAGCATAAGACTTGAGAGAGACTTGACTGTCAACTCTTAAAGGAGGCTATGTTATCTAGAAGTCGACTCAATCGATTCTGCAACCATCTATATATCACATTACTGTAGGTTATGTATGTGGCGTGCTTTCATCACTTTTTATTAAAATTTAGTAGTCAACATTTTATAGTTAGGCTTAGGGCTAGCATTCAAATCAAAGACACCGTCTGACAGAGTGAGAAAACCGACATGTCAGATACACGAGTAACTGTTTTGCAAGAGACTTATGGAAAGAACTAGACAGCGGCTTAAATCTTTCTCAATCTAGGTGCAGTTAACATTGGCTAGCTAGTGCCATACTAGTTAGACTAGACTAGCTTGCTAACCTTTCAGCGGTGACTGTCTAGGGATGTATAGATTTGATCACAATTTACAAACAAGAATTAAGGTCTACATCCCAAAAGACGTTGATTTCTCACCTATCGGACCCTCTTTGTGTTTAGATGAGCGTCTGCCATTTACACCTTTTTCGAGGCTACCGTTCCCTGATTTCCTTCCCGACGCCATCTTCGCCCACTGTTTACGCAAGGCGCTTCAACTGATCTGTAGTTATACCTTGAAAGACCGCCACGCCCACAACCATAAAGGCAGCCAGTCAGCGCAGGCGAGATCTTGGTCAAGCCTATTTATTTACATAATTTCATGGATTATGTACAGGTTTTATGTTGTAAATTATGTGTATATTAAAACAATATTGCAGATATTCCACCCTTCTTTTCAAACGTTATACCTTGGGTTTCTTAAGAGACCACAGGTGCCATCGAGGCACACTGTAAACGGCTTCCAACATGTTCAACATATCAACATGCATTTTTCCACAGGTACACTTGCACTTATAGCGGTTCATGTTGTTTAATTGTAACTTGTTTAACTACATGGTCTTATGGTTCTTCCCTTTGGCACTTACTTTGGTTGTTCACAATGTGTGCTTCATGTTTTGGCTACTCGCAATGTTTTTGTGGCTATCTTGTTGTTATGATCAGTGACCTATGCACTTTGTAAAGCTCTCTCTTGGAAGTCGCTTTGGATAAAAGCGTCTGCTAAATGAATAAATGAAATGAAATGAACATGCATGCTATTTATGGGCTTTGAAAAATATATGGTGTATTAAGCAGTCGGCCACATCTTCATGATTACATTCATTTAATCATTCACTTCATGTAAAGCAGATACATTGAAACATAATAGAAAAGTCAAACTGGGCTAAATAAAATAAAACATTGGAAGAAAGAAAACACGAGATAGCTTTAAAATGTTCTATCAATTCAAATGTTGATTAAAAAAAATCTGCACAGAAAATCAATAACCCTATCCTCAGCTCTGTAAATGTGCTTGTCCCACAAACTTCACCTTTTATCTCTGTAACAACTGAACTGAACTCTCCTCATTCCTGCACTCTTTCAAGGCTTCCGGAGCTGGGCATCATCCTCTTCGTCCTCCTCCATCTCCTTCACTCTGTACCCTACATCTTGGTAGGCCCCCTGCACCAGGGAGCACTGGATTTTATCATAGGTGGTGCTGCAGTCGTCCAGGTTCAGACCCTGTAAGCATTCATGAGTGAAAATACAACAGAAAGATGTATAGTGCTAATACCCCATGCAGACACGTACCCAATTACAAACCGAACAGATCCTTCTCTCTCTCTCCACTAGAATGGCCTAACTCACACAGATTTTTTTCTCTACTTCACATTCATTCAATGGCGTAGGTTAACTTTGAACATTGGAGTAAATTCGAGCCCCCAACCCCCAAAATTCTGATCCAAAAATTCAAGGTACAGACATTCAGGTTGCTGAAATAAAAAAAATATATGAAAAAATCCCACCAAAAATTTTAGCTTCAGAAATTCAAATAGAATAAAATTCAGGCTGATCAAATTTGATCTCCCCCCCAAAAAAAAAATTACCTCCAAAATTTGAGCCAAAAAACCCAATTCAGATCCAAAAATTCAAAGTTCAGACACCCAAACAGTAAAATTCTGAGTCTGTGCATTGGTGAGCATTGTACATTGTGGTACTTGAACCTCACCTCATATATGTTCTCCTCTTCCCTTTTAGTTCTCAGAATCTCAAGCTCATTTACTCTCTTTGCCTGGAAATGTAGGAAAAGATGGGTAAGTCATGACATGGGAGGTTGTGGACAACACTGTTGCCGTCATACAATCTGAACTATAAATGAACAGTGGGGTTTTCGAAACCACTGAACTGCATTACAATTCACCACAAACCATTCAAATGACCATCAAAAGACATCGATACAACATTTCCTATCTCTGGACACAACATCAATATGCACACATTGTTTGATATAGATGTGTTGTATGCAGTCGATGTAACTTCATGTCAGTGCACCTAATGAGTAGCCAGGGAGGTTATTGTGGTAGTATATCAGGTGTGGTATGACCTCTGACCTTAAAGAGCAGAACGACCCCAGGGAGGAGTACACACACCAGCAACAACACCCCCTCTACCGCCAGGATCTGGTTCTTCACACTCTCACTCAAGTCAAACACCTTCTCCATAGGCTCTGGCAGTAAGGGGGTAAAAAGAGATTAGAAAACGTATCAATCAGTCTCTCTGTCTCTCTCTCTCACTGGCTCTCATAGGATTAACAAGGCAGAGATATGTGTACCTCCTGCATGTGTGTTTACAAAAGCATTGAGAGTGAGAGTCAAATCAAATGCCTGAGCTCTCAGATGGAACATATGGCAACTGCTGTACATACTGTACTGTATACAGCAGGCCGTTTTTTAGGTGTTGCAGTTAGCACAACAAACTGGTTGAGGAAACAGTAATTTGTAGTGTATATTATTGTGTATATATATATACTGTATATTCAATACAAATGCTCTTCATCCATTTTATTAGTTATCAGATAGCAGTTACAGTAGCTACTTAGACTATGGTAGACTATACATACCACTAAGTATTACACAATTAGCACACTGCATGAATCGGATGAAGAAACAGTGAGTGGGCAGTGTGATCGCTATGTGAGACAAGAGTCCTTTACGCCCTTCTCCTTCCAACGAGGGCTCTAAATAAAGCACCTAATCAACGTTTCGACAGAGCCTTTTGATTAAAGTAGGTGAGATTACTGAACAAAGTGTCCATTCAGCAAGGGCAGCGCCTGGGTTTTCCAGGTGGATTGTGACGTGGTCTTTGGAACGACTGTCGCGAGACCACTGTCGTCGTATGAAAGGGCCACTGTCATTCGTTCATTCATTGCGCCTGGACTACGGTTAACTGGATTTTAGGATTACAAAGCTTTTGCAATGCTGAGCTATTCTGATACCCCACTCCCCCAAGCAGATATACACACACACACACAAACACACACTCATGCATGCATGCACACACATGCGCACACACACACAAGTGTACTAGGTTATTGTGAGTGTGAGGCCTTTTGCTGTTCAAGGCGGGTGATATAATCAAGATAACGTTGAATCAAATGCTTGGTAGCACACCAAAATGTATGAACGATGTACAAAGATTGTAAATGATTCATCTAATATGAACGACAATACCGTCTCATTAAAGCAAACTTTATACAAAGGCATGAAAGAAAAAACACAGAACCTTTGGTGCTCACTGTATATTGTATGTCGTTGACCCGACCATGCATCATCAAGCACATTCTCTCCAGCGCCGTTTCTCTCCATCTCTGTATCACACAAAACACCTATCCACACACACACACACACACGCACACACACGCACACACACACACACACACACACAGACTCACTGTAGACCTGTAGGAAGGTGCCATGTGTGTACGTCGAGGACCTCAGGGAACTGTTGTTCAGGAAGCACTGGTACAGCCCACTGTCATCTAACTGGACCGAGCTCAGGGTGAGGTGATGACACCAGGCTCCCTCAACCGTTTGGTTCTTGTCAACGCTCACCCGAGGGTCCTTTAGCTTTACTCTCTTGGGGAAGCCTGTTCCATTGACTGTGTGAACGCTGTGGATCCAGCTGGCATTCATGGCGCCCCTTGTGGTGTGGTAGCAGCACTGCAGGTGGGCGGCGTGGGAGAGCTGGACCCTCAGAGAAGGCCTGTCAGCCTCCAGGGTCACCTGGGAACGGTCGCCCTGGGAAACAACTGAGGGGGAGGGAGGGTAGATTGAAAAGATGGGTTTTATATGGGAAGATCGTTGTTTTCCATTTGACCTCATTATGCTGTTGTCAGACAGTTAATTGAGGTCTTGTGAGGGTGGGGATGAGCCACCTGACATCTGCTCGAAGAGGAGATCCGCCTCACTGGAGCAGAACTGAGGGTTAGATCGTGTTCTAGACCCACACATGTATTGATATGCAATGTTATGAATACATCTGTACCAACCAGACTGTATCCATAGTGATGACATTCTGTCCATAGACGAAGGAATTGCATACTTTGACTGTAATGTTAACATTCACCTACATTCAAGTTGTTTTTAGTACATTTACATTTATAATCTCATCGCTTTTAAGTAGCACAAAAAAAAACTTACTCAAAAGCCACTGTAATGATGCAGGTGAAGCACACACAACCCCCACAGCATGAGCTGAGAGAGGCCTCCTTACCTGCCCATCCACACAGACACAGGACTGCGATGACGTTCATAATGTCAATTGCGTTTGAGTAAACACACTACTCAAAGACGGTCCTCTCGTGCTGTCCCCACCGTCAAACACCTTCCAAAAGCCGTCGCTCTTGTTGTCGAGACAGTTACACACACCCCGTTTCTGTGTCCATGACAGGATGTACGCTTGATTGAATGTGCTGTGCTAAAGGAACCTCACCCCCCCATTTACAAAAAACACAAGGGGGAGGGGGTGTTCTTGTATATCGAGTGCATCTCAACAGTTTAGGATGGCTTTGTATCTCTTTCCCTGTCTATCTGTTCACGTTCATCCTCATTACCTCAGGATATTCTTTATCGTTGGTTGTTACATTCTACTATGATACAAGTTGTGTCAACAGAACAAAATGAGCAAACGAAACAATATTCTTTTCCCCTCCCCCCACATTTATTTTAAAAATGTATTCGAAAATAATAATTATAAAAACGTACCACAATTCTTCTGAAGTATACATAATTAAAAACCCACAATAGAATCAGAGCCCAAATACACAGTATAATTCTTGCATATTCATTTGTATGGATAGACAGGTTGATGCCTGGGTCCCTGCCTACAGCCTACTCTATACAAAGCCCCAGGAAGGAGCCGACAACATACTGATCGAGATCCAGCAGTGATGGAGGTGAATAAGCACATTAAGAATACAGAGTGGATACCCCTGAGATACCCACAGGGGGAGATGCAGAAAGACACTTTAACAAAAGGAACTGTACCCCCCCCCCACCCCCAAAACCGACCAATAAGAAATCAGGATCATCTCAGGATGCATATCAGTCACAAGGCCCATATCAGTCACCGGTCAATTTCATGATCCCATTACAGACACCGACCCTCACCAAATAACAAGCATGTGCTTCCTAGCGAGTCATGTGGATAGAACAAAACTTGATCGTCAGAACAAGGCACCCTTCTATAAATACACCTTTATACATATTCATCAAGCTATATTATCATATACTTGTAACGAGGATAGGTGTGAAAGCAGGGGGGAGAGAGAGATGACGGTTTGAACAGGATTTCACCTGCTGATCACTGCTGTTCAATGGTGAAGAAATCTTGGTTGGGGTAACTGTTTAACCTTATCCTGTTAACCTGCATTGATCAACTGAACAATAACAACTAATCCAATATGCAGTTTACAGTTCAATACTTGGATACAATCAAGGTTTTCCTACTCAAACAAGAAATTAAAAAATATCTGATCACACTCCATGTTTGACAAATGCATAATACATAATTTCAAAAAAACAACACCAAACTGTCTGGGTACACCAAACAAATCACTTCTTAAGTAGCCTTGTTCATTCAAGTCTAGATGCCCTTGGGGTCTACGGAAATCGTCATGGTTTCCCCTTTCGGAGTGGCACCATGTCATCGTATCAGCTCTGGGTTTTTTTTGGTACTATCCCTAGACTAATCGTTTCAGTGTTGACGCTGGTGTGTTGGGAGTTTGGAGAGCGGAAAAGCAGCCCACCCCATCCAGCCACCGTCTCCCCTAACAGCATTAAGTGACATGCTAACATCAACGTATACGTGTCAAAATATATAACAGCGACTGAGGATATTACTAGTATATGGCTATCTCTCTTTGGTCCGGTTTCGGAATCCACAGTTAAATGCCTCTACTCTGCAAGAGAATACTCCAAATAATAAACAATTACAATAATGTTCTAAAGAATATTTTTTAAAAGCACACTAAAAACAAATCGAATATAGTAAAAACAATACAATTATTGCTACCACTGAATAATGTAAATTTTTTGTTGTTGTTGCAGACTACGAATGTATTGAACAGCATTTATTATATATATATAAAATAACTTCTCCACCTCCTTCTGCTGGTGAGCTATGGTCACTGCCACAGACGTCACACACACACACACAGAGAATAGAGGTGTGTGACGTCAGCTGGTCTAGCCGGTGTAAACCCTGTTACTGCACTGAACTCCCACGTCATGCATATTACAGTGAGTGTGTGTGCATATATGTGTGTGTGTGTGTGCATATCTGTGTGTGTGTGTGCGCGCCTAAGCCTACTTATCCCGCGTGTGCTCGTGACGACTCCTACAGAACATTGAACACAAATTTGCTTCTCTGCTCTTCTTTAGTATGCGGTCGTCTTCAACGGCCAAACTAGCTCATTTCATTCACTTCACTTCACAAGGCCTCAAGTTCACTCCAACACTCCTCTCTCCCCCCCCCCCCCCAAAAAAAAAATCCACCCATCTTTGTTCCACTTTCTGCTTCCGCCTCAATAAAAGTCAGTCTCCTGCCTTCTCTCAGTCTGTCCAGCCCCGATACAAGCCCAGTGCAATAGCAGTGTGATAGAGGAGAAGATACTAGGGACCCAGAAGATACCAGGGGAATAAATAAAAGCAATAAACACACAAAAATGCTGTATATCTCTAACGTGACAAACTGCTACTACAAAAAACAGATGCTTAGGCTTTTCAATCACGCGCACGCACACACACACACCCTCCCAAATAATCAGGGTAGACTACTTGACACAGAATCATTTGATTATTCAAATACTTTACAGTAGATAATTACAATCACAATAAATATTAGCAAAATGATAACTCAAGGGTTGGAATACAGGGATGTTGCTCTAATTTGATAAGGGTAAAAGTGCATTTTTGCTATACTTTGGCATTGAGTACATAATCTATTGTCGTTCTGCCTTCTGCTAGGGTAGATTCTACTAAGGCTTAACACTGCCCTCTACAGGAAAAAGAGCAGTAACTGCATGCATATTATGGTTCATAGGTCTATCTAATTTGGTTGGCAATGACACTGTTTATGTACATATCTGGCATGTCCAGAGCAAGTGTCTTGGGGGTGTGTGTGTGCGTGTCTGTGTGTGTGTTAAGGCAGGTAACAATCAATATTCCTAGGCTGCCTCTACTCAAAGCAAAAATATTGCTTCAATCTTTGGCAGCTCTTTGCATAACCCACACAAAAAAGCAAAAACACACACACACACACACACCTTGTTACAATTATTCGTCCCCTCTGTTTGTCTGCATCTTGATTGGCTGTGACTTATTGTCAGTCTTCATTGAGGGCTCAGGCATGGAACACGAGCACAGAGTGTGGAGTAACCAGAATATTCCAGGCAGTACGAATCAATCCTCCAAGTACAGCTCTAGCGACCCGAATCCGCACTAAAGAGAAAAGGAAAAGACACATTCAGTCTGTGGGTGTCTCTAGCAACACTAACACTGCAGTAGATCTAGATGCACAATGAGAAAGCACGTCCACTTAGATGATCAGACGTGAGGAACCATCTATCCGAGTTCATCTGCGCTTTCACCTTGTGCTTTCCACCAGCAGGGGGCATCACATCTCAATGGAAGTTGCCCTTCTTGAAGGTGAACTTGGACAGGGCCTCTAGCAACTGGTGGTGAGCCTCCTCAATACCCTGAAAGAGGGGGATCAATACCAAGTTACGGACAAGATCAAGTAAGCACACTTTCACTCTGCAGTCATCCATCCTTTCACCAGCTCCTTTCATCATACGCTCTCTGTCTCCATCGCTCCCTCTCTGCCTCTCTCCCTACCCCCTCTCTCCGACTCCCTCTCCTCTGACACGTACCCTTGCTGGGAGCACATATAATAGTCATTGTCAGAGAACTCCAATTTTGCTCAGCAATTTTGGCTGTGATGGAAGCCCTGCTATAACAGCTGTGGTTAAACGATTTTCTCTCTCAATCTCTCTTTGGGTAGTTTGAGCCCATTCCTCCCTCCTTACTTAAACCATCCTTTGTAAGGCCCATTATGTCATCTGCTACTATTTTTTATGGACCAATCTCATCTCTTCTTGTGCCCCCCCACCCGGCTTCCACAATTCTTCAACATACTCTCTCCACTCCCTGCATAATTTTCAATCTACCCATCTTTGTCCCAGTCGTAGTTTATATTGGTCATCTCTTCCTCCAAGTCCCATCTCTGTTTCTGTTCATCCCTCCTTTTTCGGTCACCTGCAGTTTCTTCAGGTGCTCCTCCAGACTGTGGAATCTCCTCCGCACCTCCTCCCTCCTCTCCTGGGACAGGACGAGAGGAGCGCTGATCCCTCCCTCCTCCTCCGGCTCTCCCTTCATCTCTGCCTCCTCTCCTCCTGGCCCCGCCTCTTCCCCCTTCCCACCCCCCTCCGTGTGAGAGCCTTTCTCTGTGGATCGACAGTTTAGAAATTGGGATTTAAACGTTCGACTTGAGCATCTACTGACAGCTAAAATCCCTATGCTTGTTAAAGGACAGTACAAAAAGTCTGATTTGACAAAAGCCAATCAGTGGACAAATACCTGTTGATTGACAGCCTTCGGACTCCTGGTCCTTCCTTTCTGACGCCTCCCCTCCATTTTCCTCATCAAGATGAGAATCCTCTGATAGACTGATGCTCCCAACCAATAGCCTCTTCAGGGACATGACTGTAGGATGAACATGACATGATGTAAATAATCAGAAAGTGACCAATGGGAAGGAGGGAAGAAAAAAAGGAGGAAATGAACCGCCTCCACCTTCGTCCAGTGCGCCATTGGCCACCTTCTCCTGAACACTGTTGGTGTGACCAATCAGATCGAAGCCTTTGTCTGAAAGGTAGTCGATCAGCGAAGGGGGAGAGTCGGCTGTCTTCTCATCTGTCAAGCTGTCCTTATCTCGGTCTAGAGACGGAAACACAGAAAAAGTCAGAAAGTGAGTCCAGGTGCCGAAAAACCTCCCAGCAGACTGGAACTCCCCGGGCGCGAGCCCTTCTTACCAGTGATGGGTTTCAGCGAGTCCCCTCCGTTCTCTGTGGGGCTGAGAGGGGCGTGCAATCTGGGGGAAAGAGAAAGAGGGATCCGGGGGTCGACGTTACTTGCTGGGAAAGAAAGATTGGAGACAGAAAGATGATTTCCAAAGTGTGTGTGAGAGAGAGTTTGTGTGTGTGTGTGACAGTGTGTGGTGTGGGTACTTACGTGGTGGGGCTGAACGGAGACGCCACTCCTCCGATAGCCAGGCTGCCCTGCCTCTTGCGATCTATCACAGGAGGCCCGCTTTGCTTCAGCTCATCCACCGCAGACTTGATCACATCGGTCCAACTACACGGATAAACATGAACACACACACAGAGAGGGAGAGTCAGAAACACAAGTCTCACACATCTACCTTCACGTTCATTACAGGACTAGACAGCACAGTACAAAACCAGTACAAGCAGTACTAGTACCAGAACAAACCAGTAGGCAGTACTAGTACCAGAACAAACCAGTACAGGCAGTACTAGTACCAGAAGAAACCAGTAGGCAGTACTAGTCTAGTCCAGAACAAATAGCACACTCACTTCTTCCTTTCTCCCAGAGACTGGGCCACCAGCTCATAGATCTGAGCCCCACTGTCCCAGGTGAAGATCACGTAGAAGGCCTTACGATCTGAGAGAGACAGGCGCAGATATTATCTGAGGTAGATGATTGATTTATCAGTGTGGAAGTGTGTGTATGTTTGTGCATATTTATACTGACTCTGTGTGTGCGTGTGCGTGTGCGAGAGAGAGAGAGAGAGAGAGAGAGAGAGAGAGAGAGAGTGTGTGTGTGTGTGTGTGTGTGTGTGTGGGGGGGGGGGGGCCCACCTGTGGCCACCTCCCTGAGGAAGGCCGAGTCCAGCTTGATGATGGGGCTGAGCATCTGCTTGCCCTCCTGCACGGCAATGTTGCTCTTGCTCTGGCACTTGAGCACCATCTTGTCATCCTGCCTCTGCAGCAGCACCAGCAGGTCCCCCAGCAGCACACACTGCACGTCTGCAGGGGACAGGACACACACTCTGTAATGCTGTCTGCAGGAGGACAAGGACACACACTCTGTAATGCTGTCTGCAGGGGACAGGACACACTGTAATGCTGTCTGCAGGAGGACCAGGACACACACTCTGTAATGCTGTCTGCAGGAGGACCAGGACACACACTCTGTAATGCTGTCTGCAGGAGGACCAGGACACACACTGTAATGCTGTCTGCAGGGGACAGGACACACACTGTAATGCTGTCTGCAGGGGACAGGACACACACTGTAATGCTGTATGCAGGGGACAGGACACACACTGTAATGCTGTCTGCAGGAGGACCAGGACACACACTCTGTAATGCTGTCTGCAGGAGGACCAGGACACACACTGTAATGCTGTCTGCAGGAGGACCAGGACACACACTCTGTAATGCTGTCTGCAGGAGGACCAGGACACACACTCTGTAATGCTGTCTGCAGGAGGACCAGGACACACACTCTGTAATGCTGTCTGCAGGAGGACCAGGACACACACTGTAATGCTGTCTGCAGGAGGACCAGGACACACACTCTGTAATGCTGTCTGCAGGAGGACCAGGACACACACTCTGTAATGCCGTCTGCAGGAGGACCAGGACACACACTCTAAAGCCCAATTCATACTTAGGTCGCAGACACTTTTGAAAAGGTCGCCGACATAAATGACATCTCGGTCGACACTTTTAACCGTCGCTTAGAAGTGTCGCCTACCAGGAGAAATTTCTACTGGCGCGGATGTCGTCACATAGTGAAAAATTAAAATAGTCAGTTTCTCCGATTGATCACCTAGGCTACAAAGCGTTAACAATGTAACCATAGCAATGAATGTAACGGTAAAATGATTCTGTTTACGTCACGCCAACCTTGAGCAAAGGCGACTGTTTGCCGAAGTATAAATGCAGCAGCCTGAGCGACACTTTTTTTTTTCCGTCTGCGACCATTTCAAAAGTGTCCGCGACCTAAGTATAAATGAAGCTTAATGCTATCTCCTCATCACTCCAGGTGATGTAGGAATTGTATGCAGCATGTACACACACACACACACAAATAAAAGTACCTAGAGCTTTCTCCTTTGTCACTCTCCAGATCAGAGGGCCCTCGTAGATCATTTTTTTCTGCGTCAGGTCAATGTTCTGAGGAAAAGAGAATCATCGAGCAAACATGAGACAGAGAGAGCGAGAGCGAGGCCAAGAGAGAGTGAGCGAGAGAGAGAGAGAGAGAGAGAGAGAGAGAGAGAGAGAGAGAGAGAGAGAGAGAGAGAAAGAGAGAGGACGATACAGGAAGTGAGGCGTCCGGACAGTCTCACCCTGTACTCTGTGTAGAGTTCATTACTCGGCTTCAGGCCTGAGGTGTCCAGTCTGCGCTGGTAGTCTTTCAGAGTCTGAGGAAAGAGAGAGAAAGGAGGGCGGAACAAGAGAGAGAGGACTTAGAAAGGTTTGTTCTGGAACCTGCTGAGCTGAACAGATACGGGTCGAGCACCACAGCTCTCAAAGTGACTTCAAAGTGACCTCGTATAAATAAGGCTTAGTGTATGCTTTTAGCGTGCGTGTTTGCAATAGGTCTGTGTGTATTTCGAGTGTAGTCTCTGGCTTGTGTGTGTGTGTGTATGTGTCTCACCAGCAGGTTCTCCATCTGCTTGACCTCGTCGTTGACGTGGTTGAGGATCTTCCTGCAGCACTCAGCACTCTGCTGGATGCTCTCTTTCTCCTTGGAGTCCTCTGGAGGGGAGCAACACACACACACACACACACGCGCACACACACCCACACACACACACAGGTAGAGTCAGCAAGCTCACACGCGCGTCAACACACACAACCACATACATTTACACTCCCCCCACGCCCCTCTGACACACACCTGTGCTCTTGGCGATATTCTCCAGCAGTAGGGGGTACTTGGTCAGTCTCTGCATCTCTATGGGGATGATGTCCTTCAGCTGGAGTCTTCGGCACTGAGGCTTGCTCTCTGCCTCCTGTTCCACACACACGTGCGCGCACACACACACACGGGACAGTGAGAACAGCCAGTGCGTATGGATGCTTGTGTGTTGGTTCCACTTCACACAACAATCTTTTATGGTGGTTTCAATGATCGGACCCCACTAGGATAGAAAAACAAACGTGTGTGTTACCAGTATGAAGGCATTGAAGCGGGGGTCCTTCTTCTGCCTCATCTTGATCTGCTCCAGGGCCCAGGTCTGGTGACTGCAGAAACGTGCTGTCAGCTTCTGGAACCACTCACCCTCCGTGCCTCCGAACTGAGACACGAGAAGACCGGACGCACACACACACACACACACACACACACACCTGTCCATGAAGAGACTGCCTGCCAATGTTTGTGGGAGAATAAAGTGTGTGTGGTCTAGATCTAGGTTAGATCTAGACTGCCTATAAAAAGGTGTGTGTGTGTGTGACATTCAGGGAGTGTGTGTTTTTGTACTTACTCTGTTGTGTAATGTGGTCCTGATGGAACTGACGATGCAGTTATCCTCCTGACGAACCTTCTTCAGGTTCTCATAAAAGGCATCTGGATGCACACACACACACATCACTTAGACCTCAGCTGACCTATTGGCTAATATAACCCAACTAATATATCCAAAATCTTCTGGTTCGACAGAAGGGATCATTCAAAAGGGTCCTCCCTCGCCCAAGTCGGCACTCACAGTGCATCTCTATGATCTCGTCCAGGTTGGGGAAGATGGTGGCCAGGTCTGTGGATGTCATGATGCTCTCCCTCTCCAGAGGCCTGGAGAACACCATCTGGAGCACGCTCAGCATGCGCACGTGGGCGTGCTCCGTCACGTAAAGCTCTAGGGAGGCAAGATAAGAGGGGAGGGGTGAGCCTTTCCTCCTCCCCCTTTTCCCTTCCTCCTCCCCCCTTTTCCCTTCCTCCTCCCCCCCTTTTCCCTTCCTCCTCCCCCCTTTTCCCTTCCTCCTCCCCCCCTTTTCCCTTCCTCCTCCCCCCTTTTCCCTTCCTCCTCCCCCCTTTTCCCTTCCTCCTCCCCCCTTTTCCCTTCCTCCTCCCCCCCTTTTCCCTTCCTCCTCCCCCCTTTTCCCTTCCTCCTCCCCCCTTTTCCCTTCCTCCTCCCCCCCTTTTCCCTTCCTCCTCCCCCCCTTTCCCCCTCTCTCCTCCCCTCCCTCCTCACCATTGATGACTTCCTGTCTCTTGGTCTCCTTCTTGCTGAGTCGTGCGAGGGTGTCGGCGGGGGCCAGCTCCCTCCAATTGGTTGGGTCCTGCTCGAGCTCCAGCAGACGTGGCTCCACTTCCTCCTGCTGTGGGGCGGGGCTTAGGGGGGAGGGGCCAGGCAGAGCGCTGTCGGGGGACGGAACGTCAAAACTGAGGGGGGGGGGGGGGGGGGAGAGCGGAGGAGCAGCAGATGGAGGGGAAGGAAGGAAGTTGCACAGGAGAGGCATTTGAAAATTGTAGCCTTGACGGAAATGAATATGAAACATTCAATTTATTATAAATGATCGGTTGAGGGATGCTTTTGTCTTCATCCGGGTTAAGTAACTTGTCCTTATTTTCTGACTGTCAGAAGATGACTAAGTCCAACCTTAGGGGAAGGAAGGGGGGGGGGCAGTCTAGCTATAGTGAACTCTATTCACTTTTACTTAGTCTGGAACTTTTGAGGTTTGAGGACAGACGGTTTTAGAGTAGGCCAGTACGGTGTCAGTCAGTCAGTCAGCTAGTCAATGAAACAGCAAGTCAGCTGGTCAGTGAGACAGTCAGACAACGGGTCAGTCATCTCATTTGTCTGTCAGTCTGTCCGTCCCTGCTGTGTGCCCCTCCTTCCATCAAGATGGAGATGGTGGGGGGGGGGGGGGGGGGGGTGTCCGCCTTACAAGAAGTGGTGCTTGGGGGAGGGTGGGGCGGGATGCATCGCCGTGGCGGCGGCTTGCAGGTCCACGTCGCTACGGGAACGCGGTTGTTTGGCCCGGGAGGAGACACGGCGACGGGAGGAATGGCGGTCCACCCGCGCGCTCTCACTGCGCAACACTTTCCTGGGGAGGGGGGGAATAAGGTGGGGGGGAGGGAGGGGGGGGGGAGGGGTGTATAAACGTGGAGGTAGGAAGGGGAAAAGACAGAGAGCAGGGGAGGACAGGAGGAGACAAAGTAACAACAGAGATGGGGTGGGTGAGGAAGAGAGAGACAGAGACAGAGAGAGCGAGAGAGAGCGAGAGAGAGCGAGAGAGAGCGAGAGAGAGAGAGAGAGAGAGAGAGAGAGAGAGAGAGAGAGAGAGAGAGAGAGGGAGGAGGTGGAGATCCAAAGGCCGAGGACGAGGGGTGACCAAAACGAGAAGAACGAGGGAACGACAAGAGGAGGGAAGACGGAACACGTGTGAAAAGAGTGAATGAAAGAGGAGCATGGAGAATGTGACAGAACAAGGTTAGAGACCCAGAAGTCATGTAGACCCAGATGAACCCCGTTAGTAACAACCCTCTGTGAAGACACACTGGAAGCCCACTCTGTGTACAGTGAAGAGACTAGTCATTTATAAAACAGGTGTACCAGTGCTCTGAGGAAGGCAACCTAATGGTGAATGGAGCAGATCAGATCTTTGATCTCTCACACAGACTGACAGGGGCCATGTGACCCTATGCCCCCTTCAGTTCCACACATTTCCCAAACGGGGGGGTCGACAACCCTTAGACATGCAGTGTGTTCGAGCTCTCATGCCAACAGTACAGCAGGTCTACGGCTCTCTACTCCCACGGTCCGCCCACCTCAAAACCAAGCTGCAGAGATGAATGATACTTATCCATGCAGTGTGTGTAAATGTGTGTGTATGTGTGTGTGTATGTGTGTGTGGTGTGTGTGTGTGTGTGTGTATGTGTATGTGTATGTGTGTGTGTGTGTGTGTTTCAGTGTCTGGCCTGACATCTGTCCCAGGCTGTCTCATGGAGCAGTGACCCACCTTGTCTTGCGTCTGTAAAAACACCGGACAACACAGTTACACCACCACACACACACACACACACACACACACACACATCAAACGTTCACAGCTGTACACCAACACACAACCACACTGCCTTCAAAAGCTTCACCACAAACTCACAACCTTCACAACCCTGTGCACACCATACAACCACAGAGGCCCTACCTAGCACCACGTTTACACCTCCAAGACATAAACCGCGTGACGAAAGGCAACGCGCTGGACAGGAAAACGGCTCGGGACAACACATGCAGCAAGCGCACCACCTGCAGATGGAGGAAGGCCCTGGCCTGGACATGGAATCAGTGTTCAGATAGCTTGAGGAGGGCAAGCAGGGGCGGGGGAGGAGGGGGTACTTGAGTTACAGGGCCCCCTTAACCACCCCCCCGGGACACAATTTGATAACGTGCCCCTCAGAAGCAGCACAAAAGGCGCGGCTCACAGACAGGTATAAGAAGCACACTGACTGGGAGAAACCACGACAGGTTTACCAGATGTCCAATCTTCCGTCAAACACAACAGACACCTGCGCAACTGAAGACAAGCTGAAGTTGCTAGGGGCGACATGCAAATGAGCTGGAGGGCAAAAACAGGAGACATGCATCACGTAACCACGTAACGACAGACACGCAGGCGCGCCCAGGAGAGGAGGGGCTTTCCCTGCCCGGTGGGGTGTGTGTGTGTGTGTGTGTACGTGTATACACACACCGACTCGTAGCTCCAGTTTAATCCCAAGAGAATTAGACTAGCATCGTAATTATTGTGGTAGATGTAATGATGAAGAGAATGGACTGATAATGAGCTGAAAAACGAGGACACAGGCAGGAATGGACAGAAAT
Organism: Osmerus eperlanus; assembly: GCF_963692335.1. Lineage (NCBI taxonomy): Eukaryota > Metazoa > Chordata > Actinopteri > Osmeriformes > Osmeridae > Osmerus > Osmerus eperlanus. Next base: position 19,739,507 of record NC_085024.1, read on the forward strand.
AAATTGCGAAGGAAAGAGGGTAGCAAAAAAAGCAATGGGGGGGTGGGGGAGAGACGGGGTTGAACGGGGGCGGGGGGGGGGGGGTGGTTGGAAGGGACGACTGGATTCCGGCATGTTTGCAGGTCCGTAGGGTGTCGGCTGCGTTAGCGGGCGGCAGCGGCAGCTTGCACACAGCAGGGACGGACCACCGAGGGAGTTTTACCACGCTCCCTCAGTCTTAGCATGGACGCTGCCTACCCTAATGCTGGACTGATTCATGGCTAATCTATACTCTCATACCACTACGGGAGTTTTACAACGCCCCCTTAGTCTTGGTGTTGACACGAGTTAAAGGCTGAGCTGAACCTCAATGGCCTCAGAGATTTGTCTGTCTGTGTACTTTTACAAGCATTCCTTCCCCTTCTCATTTCCTCTTTCCCCTGGTGAAGAATACCTCTCTCTCTTTAAACCCCTCCTCCATTC
>NC_085024.1:19740168-19745168 GCF_963692335.1 Osmerus eperlanus
GGGAGGAAGGTGAGGAGGCCCTGGGCTGGGAGGAAGGTGAGGTAGGAGGCCCTGGGCTGGAGGAAGGTGAGGTGAGGAGGCCCTGGGCTGGGAGGAAGGTGAGGAGGCCCTGGGCTGGGAGGAAGGTGAGGTAGGAGGCCCTGGGCTGGGAGGAAGGTGAGGAGGCCCTGGGCTGGGAGGAAGGTGAGGTAGGAGGCCCTGGGCTGGGAGGAAGGTGAGGGTAGGAGGCCCTAGGCTGGGAGGAAGGTGAAGGTAGCGGTCTTACCTTTCCCACCAGGGGTCTCCTGAAGAACCCCCTGGACTTCTTGCTGTCCGCTGCCCTGGTCTTCACTCCCAGGTGCTTCATGTAGAAAGCCACCGCTCCGAAGATGGCCAGCGCTGGAACAGAACAACAACATTTATTAAGTCACAGAAGATTCTGTTACCAGGATATAGGCTACTCAGGAAAAAAAAACGTTGCTTTAACCTCTTGCTACAGCACAGCTCATCTGTTACAGTGATAGAACTTCCACTCGTCTACAAATCGACTTGTTTTATAACTTGCTAAACTTGAACTAAATCTGCAGAGCAGATCGACCGCATGGCTAAAGCAGAAACACGTCTCACATGCACAGCATGATGTAAACAAACTGTACTTGTGTAAACAGAGAGTTGGACGACATCAACACAACTCACCATTTCTCCTCGTCCGAGACTATGGTGGGTCTGTGATGGACAGAACAAGAGAGAGATGTTAGAGGGGGACAAGATGCACCTTACCAGGCGCACGTTAAAACTCCAGGACTCACCTCCTTGGTTTTTTAAGTAGCATTTTGCTCTCTCTTTCCTCTGATTCCGAACTGCAATTTTGGACGGTGGAATCGAAAGCGACACCGTTTTTCCTGCTCTAATCTGACTGCAGCAATAGTGAGTTCAGAATTGATGCTTTTAAGCATATTCTGATATTTGTGAACCCCCGGCAAAAAACACAATTATAATGAAAAAAAATCCCTCTAAAAAAAACTAACAATGAAAATTACTTGGCAAAAGTACTTAATTAAATAACAAAAAGGAGGACAAAATTAAAAAGGGCTACTCGCCAATTCCCTAAAATCTAATCTTCTAAAGCTCAATCTTCAAAGACGATCTTCAGCTGAGAAGAAACTTCTCTGTCATTTGTCTGCAGGCCGAATGAGTCTCAAACAAAGCTCCGAAACTAACGGATATGGGTATTTAACTGTTTTTGTCTGATGCAATAAGCAGGCAAGACGGAGGAAATACGACCTGTCTGTGTTCCCATATTGTAGCCTGGGAGGGATTTCCCTAGGATTCCCCACAACTAGCCAATCATAGGGTCTGAACCCCACAATCTGCTGACCGTGCAACCAATTAGAGGCAGAGGAGGTGAGGTCACTGAGTTGTGGTGAGAGAAAGTGGGGAGCGGGGGCGAACGAGCTTGTGAGAGCGAGGGAGCAGGGGTTTGGAGGAGACAGGGAGAGGATTGTGTGTGTCTGCACGTCTGAATGACTCTTGTCCCTGTGTGACGACAGGGAGACAAGAGACACTGATACTTCAATGTAGTGTTTCATGATGACCCTGATGGAGCCTGTTATCAGGCCTTTAGGTTCTGTCTCCACAGTCAACAGAAGAAACAAGAGGCAGGGTGTATCCTCTTTCCCTTTGTCGCCCTCTCTCTCTCTCCCATCTTCTTTCTCTCTAAAAGGATCATGACAGACAGTCTGCCCTCTCTCTCTCCCCATCTCTCTCTCTCCCCGGTCTGTTTGTCGTAGCGCTAATGCATTGTGTCTGGCCAGTGGGTCAGTGCTAGATTAACTTCCCAGTCTCTCTACCTCCATTTCCCCCTCTGCTTCCCTCCCTCTCCCCCCCCTCGGTCTCCAGTGGACAGACTGCATCAATAACACTCGCCCTCTCCCTGGATGCTCCCCCCTCCCCCCTCCCCCCGCTTGGCCCCGTGCCAGTGGCGGGGGTGAGGGGACAGAAGGGGGGCGGAGAGGCCTTCCTGCCAACGTGGCGATGCTGACTCCATCATCTCCACGTCGGGCTTTCTGTTCCTCTCCCTCGCCCCCTCCCTCGCCCCCTCCCTCCGCGTTGGGCTCGGACCGTCTCGTCTAAATCCCTCCCGTTAGTCTTGGTGGTGTCCGATGCACGCCGTACAACTGAGCTCTTCCTCTCCCGTCAGCCTGGGGCATCTACCAGGTCTGATCACCCAGTCCTCCCCATCTCTAACACATCACACCAGGCCTAAGGCCCCATATTGGATTCAGCGGCTTCTTAACAGCTCCTATGGGGAAACTCCAGGAGATGTTCGGATGCTGCTTAACGCGTCGAATCTCCGAGGCGATTACGGAGGTAAGACATCGCTTTGGTTCTGTAAGACTGAGGTGTGAAGCTGGGATTCTACAGCGCAGTACACAAGCCGAGTCAATAAGAACTAGGCTTCCTAGTGCGCAGACTGCAGCTGGCACCACGTACCACGTAGCACAGAAAGAGTTCACATTCGGGGGTCGGCCTCTCTTTGCACACAAACAATGCTGAACATAGTTTCATTCTTATACAGGACAAAAGGTTACATCTTCAACTTTTCTGACACTGGCAGTCGGTAAAGGCCTTCACAGTTTGGGTAAAAGCCCGAGCCGCTGGTTAGGGTTAGGGAGAATCACTGGAGACTCACTGGAGCTCGGACATCCTGTCCAGCAGGTTCTCGGCCACGGCCTTCTCCTTCATCTCCATGGGAACGCGGTCGGTCGGGTAGTGGGACTCCACCTCCACCAGCTCCTGCTCGTTGGGGGTCATTCCCATCATCCGCTTCTGCCTGCGCGGAGGGGGGGGGGGGGGGTAAATGGGAGGACACAAAAAGACACACACACAGGGAGTCAGGTGGCTGAGCGGTTAGGGAATCGGGCTATTAAATTAGAAGGTTGCCGGTTCGATTCCTGGCCATGCAAAATGACGTTGTATCCTTGGCCAAGGCCCTTCACCCTACTTGCCTCGGGGGGAATGTCCCTGTACTTACTGTAAATGTACAAAGCACACATAACAGGTCAGGTGGTTGAAGAGACTGCCCGGTTGCATACAGTACTGTTTTTGCTTGAGTTGTGAATGATCCAACACACAGCAAAGTGGACAGACACAGGTGTACTCTGCAGACAGGCCGAGCCCTTTGAGCTTACATTTACATTTAGTCATTTAGCAGACGCTCTTTTCCAGAGCGACTTACAGTAAGTACAGGGACATTCCCCCGAGGCAAGTAGGGTGAAGTGCCTTGCCCAAGGACACAACGTCAGTTGGCATGACCGGGAATCGAACTGGCAACCTTCGGATTACTAGCCCGATTCCCTCACCGCTCAGCCACCTGACTCCCTAGCAGGTGATCATGATCATCAATAACACACCCTGGTCTGGGGCCTGAGGCATAGATACGGTTGGCTGCTCTGTAGTTAGAGGGGTAGCCGGTTTAGGTTGTTTATTTGCTGGTCAGATTTGGATGGTCAGGGAGGTCATGGAGACGATTGCCCAGGGTCAGGGTTCAGGGTCAAGGTTCACGGTGGTTCAGGGCCAGGGTTGATGGTCTCTCACCTGAAGTCTTCAAGCTGACGCAGCACCTCGGTGACCTGCACGGACTGGATCTCCTGGGCAAACCGTCTCTGCTGATCCTCAGGCAATAGGTCAGGACGAGTCCGATCTGGGAAGGAAGGGAGGGGGGAAACGAGAGGAGAGGGGGAAATTCAGAAAAAGAGGGACACATTCAGGAGCAAGACCAGGTGTGGCCTGAACAAACTTGATTGGAATTCCAGATCACATTCTAGATCGAGGCGTTAAATCGTGGCGCAGCAAGATAAAGTAACGGCCATGTTGGAGTGAGCAGAGGTGAGACTTACCCAACTCAGAAGACACCGACTGTGGGACACATACTCGGAGGATCTGAGGACGGGGGGGACGGGGGGACGGGGAAGCCAAAGAGGGGAGGGAGAGAGGCACAGGTTAGAAACGCATTTCCAGTTGAACATAGTTTGTTACACCACCAACAGACCTTATTTTATCAAGCGCGGGGGGGATGGGGGGGAGGGGGGGCAGAGGTGAGCGCAGTACCACGGCACGGCCAGCAGATGTCACTTCGACACACAACGAGAACGTTTGATCGCAGGACCGACAGAAAGACAGCCGTATCGGACTGCATCTGTTCTAACAATCCAATAAATGCCGTTAAATGGCTCATATCAAAAGACAGGAAGAGAATGAATGGGAGAGAAAAAAAAAGAAAGCTTGATTCCTGAAGGCCATTCCCACGATCCCAGCAGGAAGTTGCCGGTCAGAGAGCGAGAGTGACACAAGCCAAACAGAGGGAGAGAGATAGAGTCCAGAGATTAGAAGAGGGGGGAGATGAGATGACAGAGAGAAAGAGAGAGAAAGAGAGACAGAGAGAGGAAAAAAAACAGATAGACAGAGGTAAACAGAGACAACGAGGCAGACAGTAAGCTGCTGGGAGGCCCGGGGGAATGAAAGGCAGACAGTCACAGTGCACACCAACATGATCAACAAACACTGTTGACACACAAACAACAATCCCAAAACACACTTGTCCAGAGGCCTTTTTACCCAAACACACACTTCCAGTGGCAAGGGTGGCTGAAGGGGGAAGTCCCAAATATTGTTGCTGAGCAACCACCCCTGGTCTCAAGACTGTCCTCTTAAAGCTAGCCTCTGTTTCTCTGCTCGGCCTAAGGGCGGCGAAAGCAGCACTTAGAAGACGATCGCTTTCTTTGATACCTGTCCCTTCCCTGCAGTTTGTGGTTGTGTTGTGATCTGGTATGAAACTGCACTAATCATTAGTCGAGGTTGAACAGAAGTTAACTTCTGTAGGTGTTTCTGCTGGACTGTCCATGGAACTGCACCTTACTGGGCACTTTGGAATCAAGACCTTATTGTCAGACTGTATTTGAGATTTAATCATATCACTGTAGTATTATTATTTTTGTCATGATACATTAATCAGCTTGCTA
>NC_085024.1:19747668-19766973 GCF_963692335.1 Osmerus eperlanus
GCCATCAATCACCCACAGCCAACAAATATATTCACCACTGCTCGGAAATAGAAGTACAGAAGATTTGCTGTGAACAGATCTTTTTTGTTTTTTTACTGTCACAATCAGGATCACAATGACTCTTATTGAGAGACTTGTTGCTCTTGTTGGTTAGTTGTAACTGACTTTAAACTATTGTACTTGCTGTGAAATATATTTTTGTTGCTTGCTTTTTTCCCCACAGGTACACCATTGCACTTTTTGAGGTTCATGTTGTTTAATTGTAACTTGTTTAACTACATGCTCTCATGGTTCTTCCCTTTGGGACTTATTTGGTTTTCACAATGTATGCTTCATGTTTTGGATACCCGCAATGTTTGGGGCTATCTCGTTGTTATGATCAGTGACCTATGCACTTTTGTAAAACTCTCTCTTGGAAGTCGCTTTGGATAAAAGCGTCTGGTAAATGAATACATGTAAATTAAAATGTACTGTGTGTGTTCGTTTGTTTGGGAAGATGCGGGGTGTAGGTGTGTGATGAAAGCTGCTGGGAACTGAAAGAGCGAGTCTGGAACGTTAGTGACTGAACCGAGTGAGGGAGGAGAAGAGAAAGCTGTAAAAGAGAAGCAGACTTGGACAGAGAAAGAGGAAGAGGGGTTAACAAGAGGTGAGAGCCTCCTTCAGGGCCATGCGTGGGCTGCTGGAGATGAGAAAGACCAGTGGTACTAAACCACACACGGTTCACCCCAGTGTGTAGTTTCCATTCTTGATGTTGACTGCCACTGTGGCAGTGCCAGAAACCATCATCACCTAAAGGGAGTCAGGTGGCTGAGCGGTTAGGTGGCTGAGCGGTTAGAGAATCGGGCTAGTAATCGTGCAACATGACATTGTGTCCTTGGGCAAGGCACTTCACCCTACTTGCCTCGGGGGGAATGTCCCTGTACTTACTGTAAGTCGCTCTGGATAAGAGCGTCTGCTAAATGAATTAATGTAAATGTAAATCCATGTCTCAACACTTCACCAAAACCTCGAGTTCACACAACCATAACCAGTGGAATGTTATGTACAGATGGGAAATGTAATTCTCTGGTGGAAATATATATATTTTTTTTTTTAATCCATTTTCATTTGAGCTTGTTTCGGCGTATTAAAGACAAGAAAACAATCACGGCTTTATACTGCCGCCGTGTAACGACTTCCTGGAACGCCTCTCTCAAAAAAGCTGTATTGCTAAGCTAGTTAGCGCAAACAGGCCTCTGTGGTGTCCCATTAGCAACAGGCCATCTAAAGGCTAATCTATTGTGGTGGTGTGTGTGTGTGTGTGTGTGTGCGTGTGTGTGTGCGTGTGTGTGCGCGTGCGTGTGTGTGGGTGTAGAAAAACACAGGGGAGTTGAGAATGCGATACCCCGGTCGGGGGAGAGAGAGGTCAAGAGGGAGGGGAGAGGTATGAGGATGCCACGATCTGACACCAGAGGGCAGGATAGATGAGAGGGAGGGTGCCGGGAGACAGGATGGAGAGAGGGTGGACAGAGGGAGGGAGGGATGATGGAGAGAGAGCACATCGGGGAGAAGGGAAGGAGGGAGCAAAAAGGATGGGAGGATGGAAGGAGGGATGGAGGGAGGAGGAAAGCAAGCTGTTCTAGAGTATTGAGACGTGGCTCAGAAGCTCAGGAGCCTTGGAGAGGAGGCAGCTGTGTAACTACCCCCCCCTCCCCTCCTCCCCCCCTCCCCTCCTCCTCCCTCCATGACATTCCAGCACTAATTAGGTGTCAGCTGGCATCAATCTATTGATAGCCATCGAGTGTGCGTGGCTTTGTATGTGTTGCCAGTGTGTGTGACAGGGGACTATGTGTATGTGTGTGTGTGACAGGGGACTATGTCTATGTGTATGTGTGACAGGGGACTATGTCTATGTGTATGTGTGTGTGTGACAGGGGACTATGTCTATGTGTATGTGTGTGTGTGGCAGGGGACTATGTGTATGTGTGTGTGTGACAGGGGACTATGTCTATGTGTATGTGTTGCCAGTGTGTGTGGCAGGGGACTATGTCTATGTGTGTGTGTGAAAGAGTGTTTGTGTGGGATCTGACATTGAGTAGACACTGTTAGTGTGTGCTGCTCTCTATATTATTTATGGGTGGGACAAGTTGAGTGCTCAATACTGACGATGTCCTCTCTAGGAAATTACAGAATGTGACTCCAGGCTAGATGAAGTTGAGTTGAGTCTCTGTCCAATCATTTCATAATTCCTAAGTTAAGGCACTATTACAACAGCTCCGGAGCTTATACCAGTCTCCCCAACACGTGCAATGTTTTATAACCGTTTTACACAACCAATGAGAGAGCTGTATTTGAGTGGCCAATCCGTGACATCACTTCCTCTTTGTCCATGCTCCTGTGGAAGGGGAGCAGCTGTTGCAATGACATGGCAATATCTGTCAGTCCATCGTTTAGATTAATGTTCGTTTGGAACAATGAATGAAAGGGAAGAAGAATCCAGTGCCGGGTCAAGACCTGTTTTACAAGAACCTGCCGGAAGAACTTGAAAAACTTCTAAAATCCACACACACTTCGAAAGGTTCAACAGGGCTACTTAGCACATTGTTCCTTTAACAGACCCCCAAAAAACACCAAAAAGAAGTTCTTTCCAACTCCAAAAAGGTTTTCACAACGAGTTGCAACTCCAGCGTTAGTAACCTTTCAGAGACATTAATAACACACTCCTTACATTTCTCTGTTCTGGACAGAATCCACACCTGCTCTATTGTGCAAGATCAAATCATTCCTGTATCAGAACACCCTGTCCACACACAATGCTGTGTCCTGTCCCCATGTCCTGCCCTTTGCTGTGAGTTCACTGCCTCAAAATAGCATAACGGCTAATGTCTGGTTAATGTTTGTGCTGCCATTTATCTGGCCCTCTCATCAGGCCCTCGCCTCCATTAGAGGAGCCTCTGGGGTCCTACTCGGAGGGGGGTGGCCCCTGAGGCGCCTGACCAGAAACTCAGCAGGAGCCACACAGACAGGAAGTGGGTGTAATTTCCTCAGGAAGCTATCAGATACATTTCCTGCTCGAGTTTATCTCAGAGGCCTGAGAGAGAGAGAGAGACAGAGAGAGAGAGACAAAGAGAGAGAAAGAAACAAAGAGAGAGACATGCTAAGCTAAGCAAAAAAAAAAAAAAAAAAAGTAGAAAAATGATGCACGGTGCCAAAAAAAAAAAAAAAAAAAAGAGGAAGAGCGAAGATACCAAAAGGTCAAATATCAAATTAAGAGTGTGGCACCCTTCTCTGCCCATGTCTTGTGTTCCCCAGCACACCAGTCAGGAGGACCTACTGGGCCAGGACTGAGGAGAACCATACAGGGCCAGGACTGATGAGAACCATTCAGGGCCAGGACTGATGAGAACCATTCAGGGCCAGGACTGAGGAGAACCATGCAGGGCCAGGACTGATGAGAACCATTCAGGGCCAGGACTGATGAGAACCATTCAGGGCCAGGACTGAGGAGAACCATGCAGGGCCAGGACTGATGAGAACCATTCAGGGCCAGGACTGATGAGAACCATTCAGGGCCAGGACTGAGGAGAACCATTCAGGGCCAGGACTGATGAGAACCATTCAGGGCCAGGACTGAGGAGAACCATTCAGGGCCAGGACTGAGGAGAACCATGCAGGGCCAGGACTGATGAGAACCATTCAGGGCCAGGACTGATGAGAACCATTCAGGGCCAGGACTGAGGAGAACCATTCAGGGCCAGGACTGAGGAGAACCATGCAGGGCCAGGACTGAGGAGAACCATACAGGGCCAGGACTGAGGAGAACCATACTGGGCCAGGACTGAGGAGAACCATTCAGGGCCAGGACTGAGGAGAACCATTCAGGGCCAGGACTGAGGAGAACCATACAGGGCCAGGACTGAGGAGAACCATACAGGGCCAGGACTGAGGAGAACTATACAGGGCCAGGACTGAGGAGAACCATGCAGGGCCAGGACTGATGAGAACCATTCAGGGCCAGGACTGATGAGAACCATTCAGGGCCAGGACTGAGGAGAACCATGCAGGGCCAGGACTGATGAGAACCATTCAGGGCCAGGACTGATGAGAACCATTCAGGGCCAGGACTGAGGAGAACCATTCAGGGCCAGGACTGATGAGAACCATTCAGGGCCAGGACTGAGGAGAACCATTCAGGGCCAGGACTGAGGAGAACCATGCAGGGCCAGGACTGATGAGAACCATTCAGGGCCAGGACTGATGAGAACCATTCAGGGCCAGGACTGAGGAGAACCATTCAGGGCCAGGACTGAGGAGAACCATGCAGGGCCAGGACTGAGGAGAACCATACAGGGCCAGGACTGAGGAGAACCATACTGGGCCAGGACTGAGGAGAACCATTCAGGGCCAGGACTGAGGAGAACCATTCAGGGCCAGGACTGAGGAGAACCATACAGGGCCAGGACTGAGGAGAACCATACAGGGCCAGGACTGAGGAGAACTATACAGGGCCAGGACTGAGGAGAACCATGCAGGGCCAGGACTGAGGAGAACCATACAGGGCCAGGACTGAGGAGAACCATACTGGGCCAGGACTCAGGAGAACCATACAGGGCCAGGACTGAGGAGAACCATACAGGGCCAGGACTGAGGAGAACCATACTGGGCCAGGACTGAGGAGAACCATACTGGGCCAGGACTGAGGAGAACCATACAGGGCCAGGACTGATGAGAACCATACAGGGCCAGAACTGAGGAGAACCATACAGGGCCAGAACTGAGGAGAACCATACAGGGCCAGGACTGATGAGAACCATACAGGGCCAGAACTGAGGAGAACCATACAGGCCCAGGACTGAGGAGAACCATACAGGGACAAGCTGAAGACAGAGATGACCCATGACCATGACCCGTGATGAGACATGACCCAGAGAAGCACGATACCAGGAGGAAAAAGTGTACAAACCTAAACAACAAAAAAGAACGGGGGGGGGGGGGGGTTCAGAAGAGGAGCCATGGAAAAGACGGCAGGATGGTGGCGACGAGGATATGAGAAAGATTGCGACAACATCGGGAAGGAGAAAAAACTGCCCGCTTGTGGAAGGGTCGAGAGAAAAGAGAAAAAGCCAGAGTAATGTTTCCTGAAAAATATACAGTCACTCAAACATTGGGACTGAAGTCTGCATCAATCAGGACTAGTGACCAGTGACCACTAAAAGGTACAAAAACAATTTGAAACTTTTTGGTGACTGGGGAAAAAAGTTTCTCAAAGAAAAAAGTTTTGAAAGGTTGAAACAATATTTTAGAAAAAAAAAGTTTTGAAAGGTAAAAAAAAAAAAAAAAGTTACACATTTTCAAAAGGTTTAAAAAATATTTTTGATTTTGTGTTTTTGGAAGGTTTAAAAAATATTTAACAAAAGTTTTAAAAGATTTAACACCCAGAGGGCATCTCTGTCCAATGTGTGCGTGTGTGTGTGTGCGTGTGGCCCCACATAACCTAAATATGTTCAATACTGCATGGCATAGTTATAGACAATGACACAGAAAGTGATTGCATAACTAGTGTTCTGTCCATGTGTGTGTGTGTGTGTCCACAGAGAAGGGCAAGGCAGGGCCTGGGGTGTGAGAGGCCAGGGCCAATCCGGGTTGATGAAAGTAAAGCTGCCATGTAATATTTGAACACCAATGATCAACACACAAGCTAATTTTTTTTAAACAACTAAATCTTACGCATACAATCCATCACAATCTCTAGATTAGAAAATCCAACAACCTTTACATTACTTTCTAACAGATGACATTCTATCAAGTTTTATCAATAACACACCGTCATAGCCACGACATATCTCTGTCTACAAGGACAGAGGCCAACAGAACACATGGCAGAAAATGATTGTGTCCGCTTAATGAGAAAAGCTCTTTAACAAGCTGCTAGCATGAAGAGCCAGACGAGTCTCTGTAATCCAGACAGGGACCTGTAGCTGAACCTGTCCCCTACAGATAACATGAGGAAGGAAGGCCTAATGCAGAGAGAAAGCTACAGGTTGCAGCGACAAAGTCAGAGGAACACACAAGGCAGTGGCAGGGGTGAGAGTAACGGTGAGAGGAACACGCGAGGCGGTGGCAGGGGTGAGAGTAACGGTGAGAGTAACACGCGAGGCGGTGGCAGGGGTGAGAGGAACGGTGAGAGGAACACGCGCGGCGGTGGCAGGGGTGAGAGGTACACGCGAGGCGGTGGCAGGGGTGAGAGAAAGAGATAGAGGAGATGAAGGTGTTAGGACGTGTTAGACAGGGAACCAAACAGCTGTGGCGGATGTGTGAACATGTGCCCCAATACCACATCCTCTGCCTTTCTTTCGCCCCCCTCCATTCTTCTCTCTACGCCTTCAACTCGGTATAAGATTCCTTGGTATTGCCGAGCCAATAAAGCCAGTGCATTCATGGCCAGAACGCTCCAGACAATTATGTAATTTAACAACCATTACGTACCGGCTAAAATAAAATTATGAACTCACACAGGAAGGAAAAACCAAAAGCGAGGCTTTTCGACCGCTCACGTCTCGTTTACGGGCTTACAAAGTACAGCACAGTGCCGTGTTGTACCTGAAAGAGTCGCTGCTTCAGTGGCACCGTGCCAACCATCCTTCCTCCGTCTAGGGGAGACACAGACACACATCCATGTACTGGAGAGGGAAGACGGGTTCTCGACGTAGCCTACTGTAGTCTGTTTGGGGTGTGGTTGGGACCAGATATTTTGCCCTGCCACCAACCCTCTGTCCCTAAGTCGCGTCCCGATCACCCCCAGCCGCGCTACTTGGTGATTGGTTCTTCTCAAACCCGTCCTCTCCAGTCTCTCTTGTGTCCTGGCCCTGGGAGCCAACTGGCTTCTGCACTTCAGGGAAATATGTGATAGGCAAAGCCAACTGACGAAGCGTGGATTGGCAGTTCTGGTGGCCTAACTGCTTTCAAGAATGTGTGCGTGTCATTTGCAGACCGAGAGGTAACTGCTCGGGGCTAACACAGAGCCCTTTGATTAGTTCTTGGGTCGAGGAGAAACAGTCTAATTCATTCCAAAGTAGGTGTAGGTCACGTCTGTCTGCCTGTGTGGTGCGTTTTAGGCTACAGCTTGGTCTTTTGGCAACTGTTGACTCAAGGATTGCAGCACATAAAGCTGCTATGCCAATCTGAAATGTGCTGGAGGGGGATTCTCAGAATCTGGGCTGGTTCCAGTCACCACGTTGCCAAGCCAACACACACACGGAATGAATTTTCAGACCAAGCAAGAGATAAAGAATCTCGACCTTCTAACCTCCTTCCTCAGGGTACGTCCATCACTAAAGAATAGGCTAGACATTTAATCATATGAAATCCATTCCAAACTTAATAATATAATAACAACGTTGCTACTAAATTCACAAAGCCGTTAGATCGATCTGCTACTGCATGGAGATCCTCATCCGGCAACGTGTGGAGCTATAGAGGCCGGGCCTGTACGTCACCAGGCTAACCTACAGGTTACTGTGTTGACACCCCACCTCTCACTCTATGCTTACACCATCAACCTCTTCTACCTCCTGGCACTGTCGACACACACCCTCAGACTAACCCTGTGTCTGGTTTCTGTGTCATAACATGACGTGTGTGTGAGGGTGCGTGTTAGCCCCCTATTCTCATCCCGCCCCTCGTAACATGCATGTTCTTTTCCGCCTTCTCCCTCCCTCCCCTCCCCTCCCCTCCCCTCCTCAAGAGTAAACAGTCTTTGGAGCCCACTCTTCGTTTTTTCCACCCCAAAATGAAAGAGCGCCTTTTCTCCTTGCTGCCTGACTCACACTCGGACAGAACTCTTTTTTCTCCCATTTCCATACCTTTTTGGGTGCCTGAAGGCTGGAGTTCGACTACACTGGCAGAGCATTCAACCCTTCTACTAACAGCACGTGTGTGAAGACACACACACACACGTATACACACACGTATACACACACACATATACAAAGCATCCCTTCCTGCTGAATGGGTCATTCATGACTCAGGGATGTCGCCTATGTGCACACATGTATCATGTTCCATCTGTTCCACACTCTGGGTGGAACACCATTGGCATTTTGCCGGCGAGGCGAAGGCAGAGATATCTGCTGAAACTGTGGCAACATGTGTCATGAACTGGAGGCTAAAATTACCTTTTTTTTCATATGATTTCCCCAACTCATTTTTTATGAGAATGAGATGGCAGTAACCGCCTGAATCCTTGACTTTAATGCAATTTAATTCAACAAAGCAACTGCTAGCGTAGACCCGTGCGCACACTCACTTTAGGTCAAGAACGGTCAACGGTTTCTGAAACTTCATGCCAGATAAATACACAAAGGACCAGCACACACAAGTGTCACACAAACATACAGAGAGAAGCTCACAGCTGAGAAAATATGTCAGCTTCCATAGCTACCTTCAAACATGAACACCCAACGCCCCCGGCGTTTGCAACCTTGCTCGTCGCCCCCCTGAGACTGTACTGCCGACACTATTCTTATCATACGTGCATGCTACCGTTATTACACTATTATTGTTCCCACATTTACCTACAGCTCCGTAGCTCTGCAAAGCAAACTAAGATTGCCAGCATCTGAAGACCCAAGACTCTTGTATTTCCTGAATGATAGCATGACAAAGACAGAGGCAAATTAAATTGTTAACATTCCTTTGAAAGAAAGAGAGGGCAGGCCTTTCGACTCTAGACAGGTTTGCACTTGTAGGAGAAAATGGAGAAGAAAGAAAAAAAGACAGATAGAAAGAGGAAAGAGAGAGAGAGTGTGCGAGAGAGGGAAAGGGTGGCGAAGATAAGATGTGTTGTTCTAACAGACAGGAAGTGGCAAGGCCTGATTCACACAGAGCCTTAGGGTTAAGCAGCTGGGTACATCACATTCAACTGCCACACAACAAGATTGGATCAACCAGCATGTAAAGGCCACAACCTGCCAATAAAGAATGTAAAAACAAACAGTAGCAACAAACCATAAGAACCATCGAATTAATTAAACTTGACTGCCATTTGAACATGTTTGAATATTTCACTGACTTAACTGTGTTCACATTTCAGTGTTCAAACATCTACTGTACGAGTCAATGTTTCAAATCTGTGTTTTGATTGAATCCATAAGTAAATGGAATGGTATTGCAGATAAAGGCAAAATTTCTTTAAGTTCTCGAGTCTGCCCTGCCCCCTAATCAAGTATTGGGCGGGGAGTGGGGGGGGGGGGGGGAAGAGAGAGGAAGAAGGGAGAGACTAAAGTGACTACTAATTGTGTGTTCTAATTGACTTTCCAGTAAAGGTTAGACCATTACACTAAAATGGTATTTAGGTGTACCATTTACAAGTATACTCTTTACGATAGTTAGGCTGGTTGCAATGTAATTGAACACATAGCCTTAGTGTATAATGCTCGTTATTGCAACAGCCTGACTTGTGAAATGTTTACCAGCATGGTGTTTACGGAAAAACGTGTAAGATTATTTTAATGTATGTTATGCCAAAGTCCTATGACCATGTACCACATTAAAACAATACAGTTAACAATGATGGGCGCAAATGATGATGCCATGGCTGGAGTTGCAACATACTGTTTGTTGCATGAATAAAGGAAATATAATCTTACATTGTGGCAGCACACTGTCGCGCTTGAGAAGAATTTGGCGATTAACACTTACCCCTCAAATCTTAAACTCCAGCAAGTTCGAAAAATCGTAGTAAAATAATTTGTTTCGCTCACTCTAAAACAACTGATTCTGGTTGAAAAACGTTAAGATGTCCCGTTTACAGTGTGGCCAAACACAACACATTCCTTTAGCTAGCTTACTGGCTGTCTGGTGTCGAGCTGGCTCCATGCGAAGCCATTTCTCTCGAAACTCTAAATTAGTCCAACGTCTTTATAAAGTCATCTAACTTTAACCTCTCAATGCATATGCTTTATGTTAAAGAAAAAACTGAGAACACCATAGACCAAACTCACCTCAAAGCACAGCGATTTTTTTTGCAAAAATGTCTAATAAGGTTTCCTGTTCGAAAGTTGCCGTATGTCAGTGTAAAAAAAACATTGTACGCGGAAGTACAATTTCAAGTGCACTAACTACCCGAGCCAATTATATGTGGAAATAAACGGGCAATGTGTGAAAATATGTTGTGATTATGATATTTGGCATAGTTATAATAGCAAAACAGTGTCTTTGATTTTAATTTGTGTTTTAATAGCAACTTTTTTCTACCGCTTGTCTAAAAAGAATGCTTTAAAAATGATCTGTTTCCGCACTGTGTTACACGATATACCGTCCCCTTCATGAGAAATAGATGGGCTATGATTGAAGATCAATGTGATATTAATGCATCATTCCGTTTTAGATGCCAGTCAATCACATCTACAAGCAAAGTCGGTCGTTATGAAACGTGCAATATTGTGCAAAGGCGTTGGGCACACGTGCATCCTTGAGACAGTCTTGGGTTAGCCCCCTCGACAATTTATTATTTTGAAATGGCTTTTTGCCATTATCGCAATAAGTTCAAAATGTGACAAAAAGAAGCCTACCAAAAGGTGCGTGTTGTCGATGTCCTGGCACCTTATCGATTGAACCAAACCGGCACTTTCATCTCAAACTTTTTAATCAAGGTTTGTAATTAGGGGGGAGGCTGCAGTAATAAAAACACTTGATAACAATTTGCCAAGTTATCCTGTCAATTACATAGTGGGGCAAATAGCTCATATAGGCTTACGTTTGTCGGAAAATATTGCCAAAATGTTTGCATTGAAAGTCCGACTTTGACCCCCCCCCACCCTCCTTAAGTCATGCAAAATGTAGCCGATAATTTAAAGTGCCTGTATCCTGGAGCGCCATCACGAGGAAACGGTATGAAGTTCTCTGATTTCCATCAATGGCATTTCAAAATCACGACCATTCATTCTCGTAATAAATAGCATACATTGCTAGGATCAGCTCACTGTCCATAATAATGTTTATTGCTTTTGAAGATTATTAATCTTTCTTTTTTTGCACTTTCCATTTTCCTTTGTACAACAGAAAAGTGACTCGTAAATTCACTGCATGGTCTTTTTGAATGTGTACACACACAAAGTAAAGAGTATTTACAGGGGGTGTTTTGTGAACACGGTACAAAGATGAAACAGGGAACTCAACAGACATAACTTTACATGGCCTTTACAACGGTGCTTTCACGCTTAATCAGATACCTCCACAGCATAATCTGTACATTGGGGTATTGCCCTCCGTTATGTAAAGGAGGACTTATAGAATTTGTTTTTATTTTTTTGCCCTTGGTTGGGAAACAGTGCATCTTTGTTTTTCAAACATTTACTCCTACAAGCTGAACCCATAACCTGGCTTTGATGTCATGGACAAAAAAAAAAACACAGACTGAAAATTATTTAATAAATTCTGTAAGTTGTTTAACTATAGAAATAATGATATGCAGAACCCAATATTATTCACATTTGACTAATTACTAGTACTGTTACAACCGGGTGAAAGCTAACTGTAAAAATAAGTCTAACAGCATATTTTAAACCCAAAAGGGCTCGCACATAGGGCTTATTGAAAAATGACCAAAGGGCACAATTAACTTGGGCTGAGAAAATACGAGACAATCCCTTAGGTAAACTCTGTCCTCATCATGGAAAAACATCTTCAAATGTGCAGATATTCTGCCATTAGTATTTTTTACTTTAATACACCTATACTGATCAATTTCCCCACATTTTTAAAATACTGAATTAAATCACACAAATACAGCTTACTCTTATAATACTGATAATAATGAAATGTAATATACATAGTAAAATATATACACTGAAATATTTATACAAATTCTAAATTTGCCTACCTCTCTCTCTTTCTCTTTCTATCGGAGTCCTTTAGGAATATGAAGAATTACTAAAACAATGCTGATACAGCTGTACTTTCATAATTTTCATATAAACAAAAATACAGTGACCCTCTACAAAACGCACAATGAATTCATATACAATATAAAGCAAAAAGTTAATGGAGAAGGTAAAAAAAATGGTTACATTCTCTGAGCAAACATCCAATTTCTCAACACAACCAATAAACATTACCACTAGGTGGCAATAGCTGACAACCTTTCAGGAAAAGAAAAAGAAAAAACTGAGCATAGAATTCAAAGATAAAAATGAATCCTCATCGTTACATTAAAACATGAGATAATCATTAGTCACGTATGTTGTTTGTTTGTTGTTAGCACTGACGTTGTCTAGCAACGCAACACCTTACTGCATTCTCTGCATCCTCAGAACACGGTAAAACCTACAATTAATAGAGTCTGGTGTACAGTGGAAGTGAAGAGCACAGTCACAAGGAACACCGTCGTGCGGGCATGACACACATTCGGATCAAGGAGACTGGCAGTTACAGGAAAACAGCAATGTGCACAAAATCAGCTGTGTTTGACAGGTCAACACATAACACAGAGGTTTTGATAAACCAGAGAGAGAGAAACAGAGAGAGAGAATGGAAGAGAAGGAGATCTTGACAGGGGAAAGACACCAGAGATAGATTGAAGCGACTAAAGAATGGAAAATATAGGAACCGAAACCATAACAGTGGCATCAACAAGATGAAGGGAGAGAAAAAGAGAGAGACAGGGTTAGCATAAAGGAGAGAGACATGGAACAGAATCCATTAGCTGTGGATAAGTTTGAGAGTCTCTGTCTCCCTGTGTCTGTCAACTAGAGCCTTGGAGGGAGAGAGGGACGGGGGGAGAGACGGGGGAGGAGGAGTGATGGGCACCAGGCTTTTTAGGGGATGGGGGGACACCGGGGGAGGGAGTGAGGAGAGAGGGTGGCAGGGAACCTCCCTTTTTCCTGTCCAACAGGATCTGTGATCGGCCCGGCCTGCCTGTCCTCCTTGGACATGCTGAATACAGGCTCTATCTCGTTCTCTGAGCTGCAGTCGCTCAGGTCTGTAATCTCCAGATCCGAGTCGGACTCGGGGTCTTTGCTTCACTCCACCACGGCACTCTGATGGGCTCTGTCTCCCTCCAGCCATGGCCCCCAGCCCAGCCCTCCAAGCCCTCCAAGCCCTCCAGGCCTAGGCTCAGCCCCATGCTGAGACCTGCGCCAGGGGTGCTGGCTTCAACCCTTTCCCTCTCGCCCCCCCCGGAGCCTCCGTTCCCCAGGTCGGTCCGGCTCAGTGACAGGCCATGGTAAGGTGGAAGGCAGAGTCTCGCAGGTTGCCCACCAGCCGTGCCATTAGTAGCCCCGGTCTGCCCCCCGCCACCCCTCTCTCCCCCACCTGCCTCCCTGGGGGCAGCAGGGAGGAGAAGGGGTGAGGCAGCTGGGACAGGCTGCTCTGCAGCGGGTTGTGGTAGAAGTGGGAGGGGTAGAGGGAGCCGGGGGCAGTTTAGGGCAGTTGTTGAGGGAGAAGGCCCCTGGGAGGTAAGGGTTGAAGCCCCAGGGGTAGTCAAACGGAGGGTTTGCGGGGGTAAGGGCCCAGAAGGGACGGGGGTTTCGAATAACAGGGGGAGCCTGGGAGAGAAAAGACACACAGAGAGGGGAGTTAGCTCTCATAAGGGCCAAAGGTCTCCTGACATACCACTTCCAAGAATGTTCACTAATTATGCCCAACGCTTATTAGAAATTCTTATTAGCAGCCAGAGGGCCAAAGTCAGGCACAGTAGGCTTTCTACGAAAGGTAATTGTACATTCATGCATGCTAAAGATACTTTGCGCTCGTTCAAAACAGTGATGAACACACAGGAAAGAATGATCAGGCAAACACATTACATCAAAACCCAAATGAGAATTCCATCGTAATAAAATGGCTATGAATATAGCTATTTATCAGAATGTTGAAGATGAACTGGAATATTTTGTTCTGAGCAAGAAAAATAATTCTAAATAGAAAATCCAGTCAAAGTATGTGAAAATGTGTAACTTTGTATTAATGTGTACTAATTTGTACAAATCACACTGACAGTCTGGTTTGCTCCACAACTTGTCTGGAGAAAAGAGAAAGCAAAAACCAAATAGGATAAATCTGAGGTGATACTGAAATTCAATTTTAATGAACAAACAAAAGAATTCCTTCCCACTAGTGCTGTACTTCCTTCCAACTGACAGCAAACTCTGAGATGTACCCCACCTATCTCTCTCTCTCTCTCTCTCTCTTCTCTCTCTCTCTCTCTCTCTCTCTCTCTCTCTCTCTCTCTCTCTCTCTCTCTCTCTCTCTCTCTCTCCTCTCTCATCTCTCTCTCTCTCTCTCTCTCTCTCTCTCTCTCTCTCTCTCTCGCTCTCGCTCTCTCACTCTCTCTTGCTCTCGCTCTCTCATTTGCTATGCAGGGCTAATTTGATGGTGGAGTCTCTGTGTGCTGGGCCAGGAGTAGCTGGCAGACACATGAATATTGAATTAGTCAGGCAGGCCTCACTTGCTTATGAAAACACAGTAATGGGCGCCCACAGGCCACAAACCAAAGCCTGCACCCTCAATTAGGCCCTTCCTGCCTGGGAAGGGATTAGGACAGGGGGGACACATGGGAGGGAGAGGAGGGTGAGGAGAGAAGGAGGGGGAAATACGTCCTGAGGACAAACTAAGTAGGGGGGCAGGTTGTGTGATGGGGGAGTGTGTGTTCACAAACTAACTCACACTCGGTGGAGTAGAAACACACATTCTGATGCAGTGGAGGTGTAATGCACATAGGAGCAACCAGACTGACAAACAAAGGCACAATTGTGTACACGTACACACTGTATGCTCAAGGAGTTGTGTCAAGACAAATGCAAATGGTCATGCTCTAAAATACATCCTGTGATTTCCTTTCAAAGTAGACTTATCCTTCCTGAATCATTATCTCACTTTTTTTACTTTAGATGTTTTTTTGCTCCTCCTCATCATGTCATCCTTTCACTGTTGCACATCTACAACATTTATGTAATCTTGTCATACACCATCAATTCTCCTCCCTGTTTTACTTGTAAACCTCTCCTGTTATCCATCTATATTCTTCTCTGGAGAAGGAGTCTGACTCCTTCACCTGCGGTTTGACAGGTGCAGTTAGGGAATCGGGCTAGTAATCTGAAGGTTGCCAGTTCGATTCCCGGCGTGCAAAATGACGTTGTGTCCTTGGGCAAGGCACTTCACCCTACTTGCCTCAGGGGAATGTCCCTGTACGTACTGTACGTCGCTCTGGATAAGAGCGTCTGCTAAATGACTAAATGTAAATTGTAATGTTTTCTTCTAATCCCTCCATTCTTGCCCTCTCTTATTCCCCCATCCTCTCCTACCATCTCTCTCACCTGAGCCAAGGAAGGGGAAAGCGTCCAGTCTCAGCTTGTCTCCCTCTGGGACAGGTGCTGTGGCCCCCTCGCTCGAAAAGGAGGTCCCCCTCGCTGACTTCTGGCAGACGAGGGAACAGGGACTGCAAGGCCTGAGAGAGAGACAGAGAGAGAAAGAGACAGAGACAGAGAAGAGAGAGAGGAAGAGAGAGAGAAAAATAGAAAGAGCCACAGACAAAGAGAGAGAAAAGATGAGAAAAGAAAGAAATACAAAACAGAGAATGAGAATACGATGAACACACGTGAACATGAAGAGAACACGACGATTTAACTCGTATCAGTTCCCGCTCGACCACATCTTAATTTCATTCCCCCCCCCCCCCCCCCAAAAAAAAGACCTAATTTAACCCTGTCGTCGCTCTCATCTTTTACTGAAAGTCATCGGCAAAGGCACCTTGTGGCACCCTGGGGTGTCTGACGCAAACTGCAGTTCAGTGGCAGCAAGGACGGGATGAAAGAGGTGCCATGGGACTGTGGCGTACGGAGAGGGAGAGGTAGGAGGACGTGAGGGCTCAAAGACTCCGAGGAAGGAAAAGTACAGAGTCAAGTGGGGCCCAGCGATTAAGAACGTGGGCACAAAGGATAGAGAGAGACAGAGAGAGAGACAGAGAGACAGAGAGAGAGAGAGAGACAGACAGAGAGAGAGACAGAGAGAGAGAGAGAGAGAGAAGAGAGAGAGAGAGAGACAGAGAGAGAGAGAGACAGAGAGAGAGAGAGAGAGAGAGAGAGAGAGAGAGAGAGAGAGAGAGAGAGAGACAGACAGAGAGACAGAGAGAGAGAGAGAGAGAGAGAGAGAGAGACCAGACAGAGAGAGAGACAGACAGAGAGACAGAGAGAGAGAGACAGAGACAGAGAGAGAGACAGAGAGACAGAGAGACAGAGAGAGAGACATAAAGAGAGACAGAGAGAGAGAGAGAGAGAGATGAGAGAGAGAGAGAGAGAGAGAGAGAGAGACATAAAGAGAGAGAGACATAAAGAGAGAGAGACATAAAGAGAGAGAGACATAAAGAGAGAGAGAGTAGAGCATGGAGCGCCAAAGAAGTGTTAGGGGACAAAAGATGGAAAAAGCCCCAACAGAAATCAGGAGAGTAAACACATAATGATGGTGAGGTTAGGACCGAGTGGAGACGCGCGGATACTGTGCGCATGTGTGTGCTTGGGTGTGTGTGTGTAGAAGTAGGCGTGTGTTTGAGCGTGTGTGACTGTACAGAATCTGTACGAGCCGCTGCATGTGTGTATGTGTGTGTGTGTGAGTGTGAGAGATGATGTACATGATTGCATATGTGTCTGCAGCTGTACTTTTAACACAGGGAAGAAAGGGGGAAAAAACAAACGAAAGTGTGAAGTTGTGGGAATCGAAGGAGAAGATGAGGGATTTTCGTTCCTTTTTCTTTCGCCTGGCTGAGATCAATAATATCTGTCACCTCTCAGCTCCGAGTTTGAAAGGCGAGACTGTACATCCAAGCGGCACAATCTGGCTTGCTTAACAAACCTGCATTAATGACCGAGCATTGATCTAATCTGACACACTCTTTGACGTTTATTTCTTTCATTTTCAGTCGATGACAGTCACGTACACCACCCGAGACAGGGATGTGTGAGAGGGGATAATGTCTTCTTTTGTCTTAAGGACAAGTTAAAACCGTCTCTCCTCTTTCTCCTTCACTTGTCTTTCTTCGTCGGTCGCTTTCTTCAAGAACTGAAGACAAGTGAGGAGTGTATCCTTTCAAAAAAAAGAGTTTGAAGTGAAACTACTTTCCACAAAATAATTGGAAAATGTTCATTGGCAAAGCAATTGCAATGTGAAAACAATCATACTAATCAGTAAAATGTGTACTTGCACAACTACAAGATTTTGATCCGGAGTCGACTCCCTAGAAATAGTGTTTCTATTGTTTCATTATATTTACAGTATATTCATGCAACGCCTCCGGTGGTCCGGGAGCATTTACTTCAATAAAAATTCAACTATGTCTCTGGGCAAATAATAAGTGATAACCACTTTATCATCAGCAGTCTGCAGCTATTAGAGAAGCTGAATAAAAGATAGATATTCTGAATACAATTCATCCCTCCTGAACAGAAGAAGACACAGCAGGAGTATGAGAGGTACACTGTTCGCTGGTATTAATGGATTTTTACAGCTACCCTGCATGGGATCTGTTGTTCAAATCAACCCTAATAAACAATTAAAGATGGACAGGTGGTTGCCATACGTATCTCTGTCTCTCTCACTGTCCATCCTCCTCTCCTCTCTCTCACCCACGTTTGAATGCTCTGCATCAGGGCATATCCTAGCATCTTGGCCTCTCTAATCTTTCTGGCCACTGATCGGATAACACCTAGTTAGGTTGTTATGTTAAGGGTTGTTGTGCAGCTTCATCTCTTTTTTTGATCCTCCTCCCCTGGGTTCCTCCATCCCTCCCATCCCAGATTACCTCAGGGGTGACAGGGCTGCAGTCGGGCGCTGCTGAGGCCACCGTTGAAGTGATTCTGGGCCAGGAGGAAGGGTGAGCTGGCCATGTCCAACAGAGGGTAGTTGACCAGGACAACCTTGCTGAAGTTAAACTTGTAGGTGAAACGCTTCCCTTTGGTCTTGTGCAAAATGCGTTTGTTGTAGTAGTATCTAGGAAGCGATGGGAGATGTAGATGGAGAAAATAAATGAGGGATGGAGGAAGAAAAAAGAAGAAGATTAATATCACTCCAGCATAACTCCAGTCATGTTTTCTTTTTGATAGTTTTCTTTTTTACTGAAGTCAGTCATTTTTAATTTGCTCACAGTCAGTGTCTATAACTTCAGTCTAAGAGGATCGCAATCCTGCTGACTTGCCTTGAGTTTGTTTACCCCCACACCTTTCTAATCAATGAATGCTTGGTTGGAAACCAAACGAAACTGCAAGAACCGAACGGAAGACAACATCCCTTCAAAGTTGGAGCTGGTTACCGTCAGCAACAGACCATAATAAAAACATCTACACATGTCAATCAGCCCCGGAGGCTGTCAGTCGTTCTGGCAGCACTGAAAGATGACACTGAGGGGCGGGGGATGACGGAACGTCTCCATGGAAACGACCTCAGGTGTCTCCCGTTGGGGATACCTGCCCTGTAGCATGCCAGCTTCCTGTGCCAGCTTCCTGTGCCACCCACTGAGGGGGACGACGCCCCCCCCGACACAGTACGGTGTCAGAAAAGTATAGGTGGTACACACACTGCCATATGGCTCCGGTGCAGGGGTTTCGTTTCACAGGTAAGGGGGGGGGGGGGGAGGGGGTTGGAGGAGGGAGGGGTGGGAGGGGTGTAATGAACCCCCGCTTTCCTCCCCCACGAGAATCAATGTAGCAGATACCACCATTTGTGTTAAATGTGTCATTGTCATTTTGAAAATGGGCGCAGAGTTGGGGACCACTGTGTTTAAGGCCAGAAACAGTAGAGCAGATACGGATGAAGAGCAAGGGGATCGGTGTGCATCAGCATGTAACGCTCAGCAGTGCAGCTCTTGTCGTGAGATCTGCGCGTTTTGCTCTCGCGTGGCAATTGTGCCGTGCCCCTTAATTGAGCAATTAAGCAAGGCTAATCAAGAAGGCTAATTATGGCCCAAGCCAATTCATAACAATTAGACCCTTACGACAGCCCCCATTAACGAGAGGGCAGGGGGAGACCAGGGGTGTGTGCGGTATGCTGCGCTATGTTTGTGTGGGTGGGGGTGAAGGGGGGCTTTATACTGTCATTTGCATAAGCAAACGAGAAGGTGGGGGGAAGGTGTATGTGGGGGGGGGGGCAAAATCCAATAGGATGATGTATTGTGCAGTGCTATCGGTACAGACCCTGTATTGTAGCTTAAATCACCCATGCTTAGGCTTTCAGAAGGAGGATTTATTCTTAGCAAGCCTGAGCTATTTCTTATAGGGACTTCGTTTTAAAACCAGTATAGAATTTTTGTGATATGGTGCTTGATTGTAAACCTTCCCTTAGGAA